>NC_057361.1:36684377-36809377 GCF_016509475.1 Prionailurus bengalensis
TCTCCCTCTCTCTCTGCCCCTCCCCCGTTCATGCTCTGTCTCTCTCTGTCCCAAAAATAAATAAACGTTGAAAAAAAAAATTAAAAAAAAAAGAAAAAAAAAGTCTTGGATATAGGGGCACCTGGGAGGCTCAGTCGGATAAGCGTCCGACTTTGGCTCAGGTCATGATCTCGCGGTCAGTGAGTTCGGCCCAGTGTCCGGCCCAGTATCGGGCTCCGTGCTGACAGCTCAGAGCCTGGAGCCTGTTTCAGATTCTGTGTCTCCCTCTCTCTCCGTCTCAAAAATAAATAAACGTTAAAAAGAATTAAGAAAACTCGTGTATGTAACAAACATTTAGTTTATTTGACACATTTCACTTCATTACAGTCAGTATTCTTACTGATGCTTGTCCCATCTTTGGCCAGTGGAACCACTTAATTTTCATTCTACCCAAGTATCTTCGATGACTTGTCTTCTGAAATAATAAGACATTCCAGGATCGTGTTGTACTTTGCCTGCCCCTGGCCTTGGAAGCAACCTTTTCTTCGAGGAGCTCTGGTTCCTTGTAATGGGAAATGAAGAGATACCACTTTTGATGTAATGTAAAGGGCAATGATTTCAAAAGAAGCTCCAAGGAAGTGTATCTTTGGGCAGTGGGCAGCGTTTGTTGGATGAACCGGCAGGAAGGGACGCTGGGCCAGCTCTTCATTCACAGATAAGCAAACAGGGTATCAGCCACCATCAGAGCTTACGTGGCCGAGTCACGAGGGTACGGCCCTGGGAGACCATCCCCAGGGTGTGACCTTTGGCAAGCCAGGCCCTTGCTCTGGCATCCCTTCCAGCAGGACACCTCTGCGGCTCCAGGTGCGTGACTAACGTTTCCGGCACCGACGCACCCTGGGACTTTCCCGGGCCCCCGCCTGGCTGGCCTTGTTGCTGAGAGTGGCACGGCGGGGGCGGGGAGCAGGTGGGGGCTGAGGCTGGGAGCCGCCCCGCCCGGGCTCAGGAGCCTCGGCGCCCTCTAGCGGCCACGCTGGGAGGGGCGGGACTCGTCGGGGGCGGGGCTCAGCGCCCGGCTGCCCCGCCTTTTCGCCCCCGGGGTGGGGCCGGGCCCGTGGACGCAGGCAGAAGCTGCTTAGGTTTCGCAAGGACGTGACCTTAAGGGGTAAAAACCACTGTGTCACGCGTGGTTGCCAACCAGGGCTAGCGAGCTAAACAAGTCTTCTGACGTTCGGGGAGGGGCTGGGGCTGAAACGTCCAGCCTGTGACTCGCTGCGTGCTGTCCCCCACCCCCACCCCCTGAGCCTCAGCTGATCGCCGAGCTGGGTTTAATGGGAAGGCTGGAAGTGAAAGTACAGGGGGAATTTGCTAGGAGAGAACAAAGGAGTTAGGTGCTTTAGCCACAGAATATATTCAGTCAAGGTAGTTTAGGGGTGCCTGGCAAGAAGTGGAGGGGCTACCTCCCCGTCCTCATACAGGCAGCGGGAGTGGGAATAGGGAATAGGGATCCTTTGTTTCCTTGTCCTGCGGGGGTCCCAGAGAAGCCCAGGGACTGGGAGGCAAGGGGACTGGGTCCTAGCTTCACCTCCACCTATCACCCTGGAGAGCAGGTCACTTAACCTTTGTGGGCCTCAGTTTCCACTCTTGGAGAATGATGGTCTGGACTAGATTATGGAATGTCTCAAGTCCTATAAGGCATGGGAAGTGAGAGAGCCTGTCCTGAGACCACCCAGTAAGTCAGAGAGAGAGTCAGGGCCAGGGGCCAAGGCTGTCAGCCCAGTCTTTTTCCTATAGATTCCCCACAAATTCTCACATGGACTTCATTAATAAACATTTGTACACCTCCACCTGTGTGCCAGACAGAGGCTCATCCCTGATGTTTGTGGGACCTGAAACCAGAGTGTGTATAGAGGACCACATTCCATATGTCTAAATATTCAAAAGTTACAAATCAGGGGCTCCTGGGTGGCTCAGTCAGTTGAGTGTGGGACTCTTGCTTTCCACTCAGGTCATGATCCCAGGGTCGTGGGATCCAGCTCTGAGTTGGGCTCAGCACTGAGCCTGGGGCCTGCTTAGGATTCTCTCTCTCCCTGTGCCCCTCTCTCTTGCTTGTGTTCTCTCTCTCTCTCTCTCTTAAAATAAGTAAACATTGTTTTAAAAAGTTACAAATCAAGGTACAATTGTTAAATATATCCTATCCTCCTATCTTGACAGATACACCTCCATAACAATCTGGAAAGCCGGGTTCAAGTTTGGGATTCTTAGGTTCCTCAGCATTCTGAGCTGGAACATGGTGGCAGAGAGAGCGGCGCCAGCTCAAGGCCTGTGATGTGACTTCCTTCTGTTCCCAGCCCGGGTCCATCCCACACCACGAGGGCCCTTTCCCACACATGTCCTCATGTGCAATCAGCTGCCTGTCCCTTAAGAGGCCACTTCTCGAGTATACACAGTAGTGGCAGACTCTACCCTCAGGAGGGTGGACTAAGAGAAGTGGGTTCAGAATCTGTTGGACATGGAGTTCTGAGGGCCCAGGGCCCCATGACTCCTCACCCTGAGTCTCCCTCCGTCTTGCCCAGTCTAAGGGTGATCTTGGCATTGTGGGAGCACAGACTTGGATCAAGCATAGCCCTGGACCATATACTATAAATGGCAAGGCCTGTGGGCAAAAAGGTGGTGGTGGTGGGGTACCAGGAAGGGGCTCATTTCTTAGAGGAAGTAGCATTTGTGCTAAGCCTGCCAGGAAGGTTGGAACTTCAGTGGATGGAGAAGGGAGGAAAGGTGCAAAGGCCGGGGGACCAGCCATCCAGGGTCAGAGTGTCTGTGAATTGTGACCACAGTGCAGAAAGCCTGGAGGTGAATCTGGGTCCTCCGAATAACAGGCAAAGCCTCCAGTGTCACGGTACCACATAGGGTGCCCCCACCAGCTGCGGAGCCCCTGAGAGGCAACCTCACCCATCAGAACAGAACGAGAGACCCTCCAGCTCATCCCATAGCAGCTCTGCATTGAGGAAAAAACCCCAACATGCCTCCCCGAATGCCATCTTCGTAATTGGCACTTCTTTTGTTGTTGTTAAATATTTTTTAATGTTTAATATTTTTAAAATATTTTTTTAATGTTTATTTTATTTTTGAGAGAGGGAGAAACAGAGCATGAGTCGGGGAGGGGCAGAGAGAGAGAGAGGGAGACACAGAATCCAAAGCAGGCTCCAGGCTCTGAGCTGTCAGCACAGAGCCTGACGCTAGGCTCGAACCCACAAACTGTGAGATCATGACCTGAGCCGAAATTGGACGCTTAACCGACTGAGCCACCCAGGTGCCCTGGTAATTCCAAATTGGGGAAGCTAGCTACTCCCAGCTTTCATAAGCTGCCCCTTGATTTGCTGTAAGAAATGACCCTGGAAAGAAGTTTCCTTAGGAATCAGTGCATCTCCATCATTTTGCCTGGTAGCCAGAGGTTGCTGGAGAATAAGCAGCCCCTTATCTCCTCTGGAAGCAGCCCTCTACCAAGGGTGGGTGTTGGTGAATAAATGCCCCAGCTCCCTGCCCTGCAGTTGAGACAATTCTGAGATGGGTGCTCTATGCTGTTTCCCAGAGTTGGGCATGGGATTAGGTTCTGCTTGCCCACAGTGCCCAACTAGCTTGTTAACACCATTGATTTCCAGGGCGCCTTGGTGGCTCAGTCGGTTTAGCGTCCGATTCTTGGTTTCAACTCAGGTCGTGATCTCATGGTTCCTGAGTTCAAGCCCTGCATAGAACTCTGTGCTGACCTCCAGGAGCCTGCTTGGGATTCGGTCTCCCTCTCTCTGCCCCTCTCCCTCCATTCCCCCTCCCTGGCTCATGCTTGCACTCCCTCTCCCTCTCTCTCTCCCTCTCTCTCTCTCTCTCTCTCTCTCTCAATAAATAAATAAACTTAAAAAAAACAAAAAAACCCCACACCATTCCCCACTCTCCTGTTGGTGCTTCCAGGAATCACCTCCCAAATCAAGGAGAGTTGACCTTTGAATGATATGGGGGTTAGGGCAGTTGAAAAATCCATGCATACCTTTTGACTCCCCCCAAACTTAACTACTAATAGCCTGCTGTTGACCAGAAGCCTTGCCGATAATATAAACAGTTATATCTATATATATATATACAGATATATATAGATATATATGAATATATATCTATATGTTCTATGTATATATATATGTTATATGTGTATATATATATATATATGTTCTATATATTCTATGCTGTATTTTTACCATATAAAGCTAGAGAAAAGAAAATGTTAAGAAAATCATAAAGAAGAGAAAATACATTGACAGTACTATACTTTGTTTGTTGGAAAAGAATCCTCACATAAATGGACCTGTGCGTTTCCAACCCACGTTCTTCAAGGCTTGACTGCACTTCCATTTGTATCTTGGTCTCAGGATCTGTTTCTGGGGGATCTCGAACCAAACATAAGGACATTTCATGTTGCAGCTGGGCTTGTGGTTTTTCATCTGTAAATAAAGGCATTGAATGAAGTGATCACCAGTTCCTTCCAGGGCTCTGCCGGGAGTTTGAGTTTGTCTCATCTGCCTCGTAATGAAATGAAACAGGGCACCTTGGGGTGCCTGGCCAGCTCAGTAGGGAGAGCATTCGACTCTTGATCTTGGAGTCGATCTTGGAGTCGTGAGTTTGAGCCTCAGTTGGGCATAGGGGTTACGTAAATAAAAATAAGAACTAAAAAAAAAAAAAAAAAAAAGAGGGCACCTTGCTTTGTTTTCCTGGGGTCAAGTTTAACATGCCCCTGCCTTCTGTCCCTGCAGGATGGTCTTGTCTCTGTGTGGTGTGTGTGTGCTTGTGCAAGCAGGAGGGTCGGAGGCAGAGAAACAGAAAGAATCTGGCTTAGTATCCAAACCCCCTCTCAGAGTGCCCACAGGAGGCCACTGAACGTAGAACCCACAAATCCGCAGGAGGGATTTTGTCTTTTCCTTTCATGAGTGGCTCCTTGCTGTGTCCCTGCTGGCTGCCCCCAAACCGGTGCAGCAGGAACTACAAAGAACACCTGGGCTTCCCACCCCTCCTCTGCTGACAGAAGCTTTTCTAGAAAGCCACCTGCAAAATGCAGAGTGTTGCATCCTGGGCCACTTCTGTTTCACATGCTTGCTTACACACTCCTTCTCCCTTTTCCTGTCCCTTCTTATTAGCTACGAACTGTATCGCAACAGAGTCAGCACGGGGGGCCCACTGCCCTGGTGGCCACAGAGTGGCTGGGGTCAGGCTATCTTGATCTTTGGAAAGCAGGGTTCTGCTTGAGCGCATGCCAGTCAGTTGCACTTCCTGTGGCAATTCCTCCCCCCTTGCTTTTGTTTTTGTTTTTTATTTATTATTTTTTAATGTTTCTTTATTTTTGAGAGACAGTGTGCATGTGTGCGTGCGCGAGCATGCACACGAGTTGGGGAGGGACAGAGGGAGAAGGGGTCGGAGGATCCAAAGCAGGCTCTGAGCTGACAGCAGACGGCAGGGCTTGAACCCACAAACCGTGAGATCATGATGCTCAACTGAATGAGCCACCCAGGCGCCCTTCCCCCTCTTGCTTTTAACCTCTTGGGAACAAGGTTTTGATGATGACAAAGCTGCTTGTCCCCCAGTTGGAGTCAGTGATATTAGCTGGCCCCATGGTTGGGTCCCTTCCTTCCTCCCCTGATGAGTCTCTGTTCCTTCCTTTCCACTTGTGAGAAATGTCTGATTTCATAGGCAGAGAAGGTCTTCCTCAGGGAGGTCCTTGGCCCAGGGCAACAAGCCCACTAGCCTGGAGAAGACCGAAGGCAAGGTGGATCCAATAAGCCATGGGCAAGGACCGGAGGTGTAGACAGGCTGTTCTCACAGCCACGTTTCAGCCTCTGGCCTGCTGCTGGGGGAAGAGGCTTCATTGGGCCAAGGTCCGGAAGGAAGGCTGGAAGGACACCTTGAACACCAGTGGTCACCAAGGGAGTGCTGCCCACCAATCCCATCTGTGCAGAGTGGGCCAGCCTGGGCAGAGGCTTCCTTTGGAGGGCTTCATCCACCCACATTTCTACCCTATCCCCAGTATGGTTTCCTTTTCAGTAGAGGTTATGACAAGTTCAGCCATGTTTTGGTTTTACAAGGCCCAGGTGGAAGAAAAAAATTTCCCAAGCACAGCAGCCTCAGATGCCTAGATTCACACCCCGAGCTTTACTTTCTTTCCTTTTTAAAAAAAAATTTTTTTTTTACATTAATTTATTTTTGATAGAGAGAGACAAAGTGGGGGAGGAGCAGAGAGAGGAGGAGACACAGAATCCGAAGCAGGCTCCAGGCTCTGAGCTATTGGCACAGAGCCTGATGTGGGGCTCGAACTCACAAACCGTGAGATCATGACCTGAGCCAAAGTCGTACGCTTAACCGACTGAGCCACCCAGGTGCCCCCCGAGCTTTACTTTCTTTCCTTTTTTTAAAAAAATTTTTTTTACATTTATTTATTTTTGATAGAGAGAGACAAAGTGGGGGAGGGGCAGAGAGAGGAGGAGACACAGAATCCGAAGCAGGCTCCAGGCTCTGAGCTATTGGCACAGAGCCTGATGTGGGGCTCGAACTCACAAACCGTGAGATCATGACCTGAGCCAAAGTCGTACGCTTAACCGACTGAGCCACCCAGGTGCCCCCCGAGCTTTACTTTCGAGCATAGGACTCTGGTGGTGGGGGTGAGAATGCTGAGATTCCACATTCCACCAGCTCCCTGAGGCTACTGTTCCTGGTGGTCTCTCTAGTCCTGGGAGACACTCCTGAGTAGTGAGTCCTGAGTCCTGCTGGGTTTGAGAAACCTCAGCCAGGTTCTGGAAATGACCTACAGACATGCTGTCTGAGTTGGTGGCTATCATAGCCTCAACCCCAAAGCCAGGATTCTAGCCTTACTGTAGTGAAAGACCCTCTCTCCACAGTCTGTTTTTGGGTCATCTGCCATCAGCCACTCCAAAGGAAGGAAGTGAGCAGCCTGCATTTTGGGAAAAACATCATTATTTTAAGCTGTCCTGTCCCTTCCCCACCTCTCTAAGTTATATAACACGTCCTTGTTGAAAATGCTGATAATGCTATTTGGGTGGCAGGGAGCCAATTTCTGGCTGCATGTCGCTTGGGGGCTGGGGCTGGGGTCAGGGTGGGAGGTGGGGTCTGTGGAGGGTTTAAGGAGAGAAAGGGGACAGGCAGATGGAGAGGCCAAGGCCTGGGGATAAAGCCGATTGGTGTGTCAGCAAAATCTGTCACTGGCTTTGGTGATTCGAAAGGCAGACACATTCTTTCATCTCTGTTGATCCTCCTCTGATACAGGATTTTCCTGCCATTAAATCTGGAGACAGAAAAATAAGCGCTCAAACCTGCACAAGCAAGTATTCCTCCTCGACTCCTGCTCACCACCCCACCCCCCTTTACTCTGTCGGACCATTTTTAGCACTGTGGCTGCGGGACTCCGGAGATGGATGGGCTGGGGGAGCCGAAGGGCACCTCTGAGGAGGAGCAGGACCAGGCAGACCCCCAGGACAGTAAGCAACATTTGGGGACTATTCACAAATGTTTCTTTGCAGAGGTTTCCGCTCTGGCCATTTGCTTGCTGGGTTGTCAGTGAGTCCATCTGTGTTGCTGTCAGGGTTTTAGTCTGACCAAGGGTTTCCGAACAGATCCAAGCTGTCAGGGCGGGGGAGCTTCTGATTGGCTGTTGTTACTGGTTTCTCTTAACTCGACACCAAGGTGAATGGGGAGACATGAGTGTGAGGAAGAAGAGGGCAAAGGCAGGGCATTCAGGAGGAAGGGTGGAGGTGTGGGGAGGGGTCTGTGTGTCCTGGTTCTCAAGGGAACCCTCATGGGCACTCGGTGACCTGTGCTGTCTCCCCTCAGGTAGGGCTTCCACAGCTGGGTGGCTCTAAGCCACCAGGTGCGTGAAAGGCCACGGGATGCTGGTGCTGCTGCTGCATGGTGAGTTCCAAGGCCTGCTCCTTCTTGACCCCCAGCAGACAGATGCCAGTGGGTGCAGGGGTTGGCGAGCCCATAGAAGATTCTAGAAGATGCATGGAGACCACAGGGCTTCTGCCCAAGGAGCTTGGTCTTCAAGTGGCTTCCAGGAAAGATGTACATGGACACCAGTTCTGATTAGGTGTCACTGAACTGTGATCATGGGGGAGGGATTGGAAAATGAGATAAAACAGAGCAGGTGGTGGGTTTTGTTTGTTTAAATATAAAGATTCCTGGGGCACCTGGGGGGCTCAGTAGGTTGAGTGTCAGACTCTTGATTTTGGCTCAGGTCATGATCTCACGGTTTGTGGGATAGAGCCCTGCATCAGGTTCTGTGCTGACAGTGTGGAGTCTGCTTGGAATGCTCTGTCTCTCTGTCTCTCTCTCTCTGTCTCTCCCTTTCTCTCTCTGCCCCTCTCCCACTCACGCTCTCTCTCTCTCAAGAGAGATAAACATTAAAAACCCCCCACAAAATTCCTGAGCCGTATATATAAAATAGCCTTTCGGTGATTTTCAATTTCAGATATGAATTCATTGGTGTAATCACCAAAAAGTGCAGTGGTTTTCTAATCATATTATTTTAAGCTCATTTAGTTAAGAAAAAATCTCTTAAACCATCTTCCTAAAGGAAGAAGGACAAATGAAAATAGGGGTGCCTGGGTGGCTCAGTTGGTTAAGTATCCGACTCAGCTCAGGTCATGATCTCACGGTTCGTGAGTTCAAGTCCCGCATCAAGCTCTGTACTGACAGTGTGGAGTCTGCTTGGGATTCTGTGTCTCCCTTTCTTTCTGCCCCTCCCCGGATCACACACACTCTCTCTCTCAAAAATGAATTAAACATAAAAAATTTAAAAAAAGAAAAAATGAGAGTATGTTGGAATTGTGGGATTATGGGTGATGAAACATTTTGCCCAAGTTTTTTACTCCTATTGTTATGTGGGTTTTAATATAACCAGGAGACTCATCACAAAGATTTTTTCCCCACCTCTGTAGCCCCAACTGCTCAAATCTGAGATTGCCCAAGGAAAAAATCCCTTGATAAATTCTGCAGTAAAGAATCCTATACAAACAATCTGTTTTTTTTCTGACCCTCGGGTGAATGTAATTATTTGAGGTCATAACTACCTATGTAATAGACTTCTGTGTGCAGCGCTGGCAGAGAAAATTTACCAGATAATTCTAAAATGGTAGCAATAGAATTTTCTTACCCTTTAGTTCACTGTTTCAAAAAGTAGACCTTGCTCTATTCAATGGAATCAACAGGTACATATTGTCTGTATCTTCAATACACTCAAGGGATATTATGAAGGATATAACTGCATAGCTTTTGTCCTTGAGAAACTTCTATTCCTTTGTGAGAGATCCAATAAATAAATGAGAAAACAAATTGGAACAAGGTGCAGGGAACACTATGATAAATAGGACATGACTCTCTACCTCGAGGAGCCTCCAAAGGACAGAGGTTGACATTTATATAAATACGAACAGCCAGCTCCTTGCCATTTCTCCTACCTAGAAAGGATATGAAGTTTGATTGACTCATTGGGACAGAATGTTTGCTTCTAAGAGCCAATATGATTTTAAATGTGTACCGAAAGCTCTCCTGTTCCTGACAGAATGCAGACCGTATTCATAGCCTGTGCACTGCAAAACAGGAACTGTTCCTGCTGCCGCAGAAACCCGAAATACATCCCGACTTCTTGTGACAAGTTGGAGAGCTTAGCGGTGACATCATTTGCTAACAATAGATGCACTTAAAATTAATGACCCTCTCCACATCCCCTGGCGCTTTAATTTAAAACACACTCAGCAGCACAGACAATATTACTCTGACTACAAGTCACAGGATTATGAACGACGTGTTCCCGAGATGCAGGCAGGGATAGGGTTCTACCTCCTCAGCTAGAAAAAAAAAAAATGATTAAATGAGCCTGACAAAACAAGGTCGTGGTAGAATCAGAAGGGGCTCACAGCAGGGTAAATCTGGGACAAAACCCAAACAGAAATTCTCTGGACAGGACGGTTGCCTGGAAGGGCCTCTCCCCTCCCCCATGTGACACCCTTCAGGGTCTTCCTGCTGTCCACAGCTTAATATCCCGATTCCTTAACTCACTTTACGGGATTCTTCACCAATGGCGTGCTCTAAGCCACGGTCCTTTAACAAGGGCCAGGGTTTCTGTTTTATTTACTCTGCTGTCTCTAGAGTCTACGACGCAGTCGGTGCTTAATAAGGATTTGTTTGTTCAATGGGTGAAGCCTCCCAGATTAGAACCATTACAATACCTGATAGAGGTCTTGCCCCTAAAAAATCTGTATGTATTTCAAAAACTCTTCAAACTCAATAATAAGACAACTCATTAAAAAATTTTTTTTCTTTTCATTAAGTAATCTCTATGCCCAACGTGGGGCTTGAATTCACGACCCCATGATCAAGTCACATACTCCACCAACTGAGCCAGCCAGGTGCCCCTGAGACAACCCATTTTGAAAAAAATGGGACACCCATTTTGAATAGCTATTTCATCAGAGAAGATATACAAATAACTAATAAGCACATGAAAAGATGCTTAGCATCATTAGTCATTAGGGAGATGCAAATCAAAATCACAATGAGATACCACCTCACACCCAGGACGATGGCTAGAGTTAAGAAGACAATAGCAAGTGTTGGTGAGGATGTGGGGCAACTGAGGCATACACCTACCATATGACCCAGCAATTCCACTCCCAGGCAAATGCTGAATGAAAACACAAGTCCACAACAAGACTGGCCCACAAACCCTTCCATCAGCTTCAGTCACTCGTGGACAGGTAGGACTTTACCTGGGGTGACTGAGCCGAAGTAGAGAGTAGGATGTGCAACTAACTGAGCCACCCAGGTGCCCCTGATTCCATTTATATGAAATTCTAGAATAGGCAAAACTAATCTATCATTCAGAAAGCATATCGGTGGTTGTCTGGAGCTGCGGATGGGGAGAGGACCGCTGCCAGAAGGACCCAAGGAAACTTTCTGGGTTGTAGGCATGTTCTAAATCATGATCAGGGTGGTGGTTACATGGGTGGATATATTTGTTACACACTTAAAATGGGCAGATTTTATTGTAAGTAAATTATACCTCAATCAAGTTGGCTTAAAAGAAAAAAGAAGTCTGTAGGGGGAGGGCACCTGCACCCCAAAGAGAACAAATCCTTCACTAATGAGACTCGGGTGCTGTAGGGTGTAGGGCAGTATGCGTGTGAGGTTCTGAGTGGAGAGTAGTGGTCTCTGGATGGGGGTACTGGTTTGTTCACTATTCATTCTCCTATTGTTTTGTTTTGTTTTTAAATGTTTACTTATTTATTTTGAGAGACAGAGAGAGAGAGAGAGAGAGAGAGAGCACAAGCGGGGGCCGGGTGGTCAGAGAGAGGGGGAGACAAAGAATCCCAAGCAGGCTCCTTGCTAACAGCGCAGAGTCCGGTGCAGGGCTTGAACACCCAACTTGTGAGATCATGACTTGAGCTGAAACCAAGAGCCAGACCCTTAACCGACTGGGCCACCCAGGTACCCCTCATTCCCCTGTTGTTGAGCATTTGTTTTCAGTTATCAATATTGGGGCGATTATCAATATTTATGCACGGAGGCCTCTGTGGGGGCCTTGTGTTCTAGAACTCAGATGGGACAGCTCTCTACCCTAAGATCCACAGGGCCTGTGAGGCTGTCAGCAGACCACCTTTCCTGAGACAAACTGGTTTCTCCATCTCCCAGGACTTTCATTAGTTAGCAAAGTGCAGGGTGAATCCACGATCCTTCCTTTACTGCCACAAAGGGTACATTTGCAGTATGAGAAGGAAGTTCTGGGGTTACTGTGAGATCAGAGGCCACGTGATGGTCTCCCCCACTTGCCTTTCTGGTTCCCCCCACCCCTTTTGTTTTGAAACTCCAGAACTGGGGGTGCCTGGGTGGCTCAGTCGGTTAAGCGTCTGACTTCAGCTCGGGTCATGATCTTGCGGTTTGTGAGTTCGAGTCCCGCGTCAGGCTCTGTGCTGACAGCTCAGAGCCTGGAGCCTGCTTCTGATTCTGCGTGTTGCTCTCTCTCTGCCCCTCCCCAACTTGCACTCTGTCTCTCTTTCTCTGTCTGTCTCAAGAATAAATAAACATTCAAAAATTAGAAAATCCAGCACTGGGTCCTGGCCTGAGGAGCATTGGCCGGGAGTAGGATGAAAATGACTTCTGGAGCCAAAGTGGCTGACTAGATTTTGCTGAAAGCAGAAAATTGACCATATTTTCCCTTGCTATTTTGGTTTCATGAGGCACAAGTTCTTTGAAAACAATGGGAATGAAGAAACGCTTCCAACTCAGCCTGTGGTTGGAAACTCCATGAGTAACTGTTCTCCTAGCAAACCTCGAGGGGGAAAAGCGCATATCCGAAAAGCCGAGGACCTATGAAGGAGAAATTCCTCAGCTGGCCTGCATTAAGACATCATTCTGTGGGCCATCCGAGCCCAGCCATCACTGGCTCCCTGCAGCTTGGGGGCTGGCCAGCACGTCAGACCATGACACAAAAGCAGGGACCCCCTTCTGGTATTTGCCCAGTTTCAGGGACACTTTGTAACTTAAAAAAAAAACCTGTTTTTATTTAGTTATGAGAGAGCGAGAGCGAGAGAAATAAAGAGAAGGAGCAGGGTAGGGGCAGAGAGAGAGAGGGAGACAGAGGATCCAGAGCAGGCTGTGGGCTGACAGCAGCGAGCCTGATGCGAGGCTCAATCTCATAAACCATGAGATCATGACCTGAGCTGAAGTCGGACGCTCAACTGACTGAGCCACCCAGGCGCTCCATTTCCGTTATTGAACTAAAATTCACGGAACATAAAATTAACAATGAACCATTTTAAAGTGTACAGTTCAGCAGCATTTAACACATTCACAGTGTTGTGTGACCATCTCCTCTATCTACTTCCAAGACGTTTTCATCACTGTGAAAGGAAACCCTATACCTATTAAGCAGCCACTCCCACTCTACAAGCGGTAGAACCCACCCCCCGCCTCCCAGCCCCTGGCAACCACTAATCTACTTTCTGTCTCAGTGGATTTGCCTATGCTGAGTATTTCACGTAAATGGAATCATACAATGTGTGGTCTGTGCATCTGGCCGCTTTCACCTAGCATAATGTTTTCAAGGTAGTGTGTATCACTACCTCATTCCTTTTAATGGCAAAATAATATTTCACTGTGTGGATAGACCGCATTTTGTTTATCCATTCATCTGTCGATGGACGTTTGTTTCCAGCTTTGGGCTATTGTGAATAATGCTGCAATGAACATTTGTGTGCAAGTATTTGTTAGAACGCCTACTTTCAATTCCTTTGGGTATATACCCAGGAGTGGAATTGCTGGGGCATACGGTCATTCTAGGTTACACCTTGCAACATCTTATATACCACGCAGATAAATCCCATTTTTGTAAAGTCGGTCCACGCAGACCCCTGGTTGTTTGACTTGGGCTGTATATTGGAATCATCCGTGGAGCTTTAGCAGCACCAATGATTGTTTCCACCCGCTGAAGATTTGGATTTAATTGGTATAGTGTACAGCCTGAGTATTGCGAGTTAGTTGAAAGCTCATCGGGTGATTCTGATGTGCAGCCCAGGTGGAGAACCATTCTAGACTCTTCTTGAAGTCTACTTGTAATAACTTCACTATTTCTGCATCTCGGCTTCCTCATCTGAAACGGGCAGACCATTATGAGGAACAGATGAGTTGAAATGTTTGAAACAGCTGTGAAAACATGGGAGCAAGCTAATTGGCCCATCTGTTCCTCATAATGGTCTGCCCGTTTCAGATGAGGAAGCTGAGATGCAGAAAGCTTGTCTGAGGTTAAAGCAAAACAGAACACTCCAAAAAAGCAGTACAAGAGACCAGGGATGAAAGGCAGTGTCATCAAAATTTATGAGAGAACTAGAGAGGCTGTGCCCTCAGGATGAGTGTTTCCAGACTGAATGGAAAGCCCCACATGTGTATCCCAGGGCTGTGATGGAGGCTGGCTGGGCAGAGCCCAGTCCTGAGCTCAGGGCAGTTTCACCGAATTTCTCATCTTCCTCTCCCAACCTCAGACTGGGAATGAAGGCAGCGAAACCTTTTCAGATTTCCACATGGATCCTTCCCAGAAACACTGGCATGAGAAGAAAAATTGCTGAGCAACTGCCAATGAGTTTTTTTTTTTTTAATTTTTTTTTCAACATTTATTTATTTTTGGGACAGAGAGAGACAGAGCATGAACGGGGGAGGGGCAGAGAGAGAGGGAGACACAGAATCGGAAACAGGCTCCAGGCTCTGAGCCATCAGCCCAGAGCCTGACGAGGGGCTCGAACTCACGGACCATGAGATTGTGACCTGGCTGAAGTCGGACGCTTAACCGACTGCACCACCCAGGCGCCCCAACTGCCAATGAGTTTTGACCTTCTCTTCTCACAAACTGTGATCTTTATTTTAATTTGGCACATGTTTTTCTGACCAAGGTATCCCCATGGAACTCAGCTCTAGACAGCGAGGAGATTTGTCTTTGGAATAATCACTGCTGATGCAGGAGAGGCCTCTTTTCATTTGCATGTGGAAAAATCAGGAATGGCCTAAACAAATTTTCATTATGTTTTCTACATATCATGGCAATGAATAGCAAGGAGCTTCCTTTTTGCTCTTGAGGCTCACTGCCTGGTCCTGAATTTGAGTAGCTTTCTCTTAAAAAAAAAACCACATTCATTTATTTATTTTAAGAGAGAGAGAGAGAGAGAGAGAGAGAGAGAGGATCCCAAGCAGGCTCTGCACTGACAGCGCAGAACCTGATGTAGGACTCGATTAAGAGTCGGATGCTTAACTGACAGCCACCCAGGCTCCCTGAACGGTTTTCTGTCTTTTGTTTTGGGTTTTCTCTTTTTTTAAAACATTTATTATTAAGAGACAGAGAGAGAGAGCATGAGCATGGGAGGGGCACAGAGAGGAGACACAGAATCTGAAGCAGGCTCCAGGCTCTGAGCTGTCAGCACAGAGCCCGACGTGGGACTCAAACTCACAGACTGCGAGATCATGACCTGAGCCGAAGTCGAATGCTTAACCGACTGAGCCACCCAGGCGCCCCTGGATTTTCTCTTTTAAGGTTAAGAATTCGTGATGTTCTTTGGGGAAAGGAGGAGATGGTACTAGAGAGATTAGGGGACCTGTTTTACTTAGGATGTTGTTTAGGAATCTTAGTGCAAAGCACAGAACCTGCCTAAGGTATCACTGGAGCCAAGAAAGGGTTTATTCAGTGATAGTATTCCCAGTCTTCCTGGTTGGAGGCCCACTGCCCAGAGCATTCCTCAACAAGGGAGTGGGGCAGCTCTAGCAAAGACCCTGAAGCAACCACCACTGGTTGGCACATGCAGTGGCTCATGGGCATCATGCTGGGCGCTGGGTGCCAGAAATTCCACCATGGGAGCCTGCAAGCCAGATGCCTCTGCCATCATCCTGGCCAGAAAATGGTTTCTGCCTGGCATTTACTTCTGAATCCAAGTGTCCCTGTGTGTGTCTGATCGACGAAACTAGGTCACATGCCTGGGCCCTAACTGCAAGGGAAGTAAGGAAAGAGAATCTCCGGCTTCTATCTTCAGGAGGCAGGACTTACAAGGTAGGAAATTCCCTAAGTGTAGAAAGAGTATTTAAAAGGTGGCAGGTAGCTAGAAATGGTATCACTACTAGCAGAGGTGGTTTGGTCGCAGGGAACAGAAATCCACTTGTCCACGTAGGTGGTTTGAATGGGTTTCTGAAATGGACACAGGGAAATCTCATAGAAACAGCTATAGCAGGGTCTTAACGGGACTAGAGAGCTGGCTAGCAACTTCCTACTCTTCCTGCTCTCCATTTCTGTGATTCTCACCTTGGGTTTCATCCTCTGTCGGCCCACCAGCTTCCTCCCCTTGCCCTTGACTACTGCTCCCTTAGAACTTTGACCTGCACGTGGCTTTGGTATAAACCCTAGCCCCAGTGCTATACAGGTTGGTGCTCACATGATCTCACTGCGTGTTCCATGTTCGTTGAAGGTGGTGGGGGTGGTGGTGGGGATTGTTGAATGCATCTGATTGGCTCTGCTTAGGTCAAATGTTTATCTGCAGTCCAAACAGCTGTGTCTGGGAGGAAGCGGCAGAGACACATGGGGCTCTGACTGGGGTATTTTTTTCTAAGAGGTGGTGGTTGGCAACAGCTGCTGTCCAGTCACGGAAAATGCCAGCCAGAAGGGGCCCCCAAAGGGCAGGAAGTGCCGGCCCTTCAGTTTACAGTTAAAGAGACGGAAGCTCAGAGAGGCTAGGTGTGTGGGGTGGGGGATCGCACTGCATAGCGGAAAGACAAAAACCAAAGCGTGGTGTTATTTAACCACCCTGAAACTCAGTTTCCTCCTTTGGGAGAAAAAGGGAATAATACCTTGCAGGTTGTCGTATTAAAACGAAAAAAATGTAGCAGGCTTAGTTTTGAGCAAACACTAATTAAAAAGTTAGGTGTTATAAGGCCAAAAGAGACCCATAAAATTTGATTAATTTGAATTGCTTTATACATGCTCATATCACCCAGATAACTTGTTCTGTTGAGCTTCCAGGGCCACTGCCATGAGCTGTTCTAGGACTGCATAGAAGTAAAATCCTATAGTATGTTCTCTTTTTAAAAAGTGTTTATTTATTTATTTATTTTGAGAGAGAGAGAGAGAGAATTAGAGCATAAGCAGGGGAGGGGCAGAGAGAGAGGGAGATACAGAATCCCAAGCAGGCTCTGCCCTGTCAGTACAGAGCCCGACACAAGGCTCAGTCTCACGAACCATGAGATCATGACCTGAGCCAAAATCAAGAGTTGGATGCTTAACCTACTGAGCCACCCAGGTGCCCCCTAAAGTATGTACTCTTTTGTGTCAAGTTTCTTTGGCTCGACATGATGTTTTTATTTGTATCAATAGTTTGTTCCTTTTTATTGCTGAGTAGTGTTCTGCTGTATGAATATATTGTAATTTATTTTTCTACTGTTGGGTAATTTCCAATTTTTATCTATTATGAATAAGCCACCATGAACATTCTTGTCTAATCTTTATGTGGACCTTTCTTTTATTTCTCTTGGGTGAATACCTAGGAATGGAATTGCAGAGTCATGGGTGGGCATATGTTTAACGGTAATAGACACTGCCAAAATTTTCCAAAGTTATTGAACTCTTTTCCACTCCCACCAACAATGTAGGAGAATCCCATCGTTCTACATGTTTGCCACCATTTGGCAAAGGTTGTCAGTCTTTTTAGCCATTCTAGTGGGCGTCTAGAGAATCTCATTGTGGTTTTAATTGGCGCTTCCTTAATGGCTAATGATATTGAGCACCTTTTCATGTGCTTGGTGGCTACTTAATATATTCTTTTGTAAAGTGTTCAAGTCTTTTACCCATTTTTATCTAGTTGTCTTTTCATTATTCATTTGTAGTTATTTTTATATTCTGTATATAAGTCATATATAATGTGTATATGTGTGTATACATATATATATACACACACACACACATACACAAACTGTAGCACTTAATCTCTTTTTTTAAAAACAGCTTTATTGGGGGCGACTGAGTGGCCCCCACTCTATTGGTTGAGTGTCCGACTTCAGCTCAGGTCATGATCCCATGGTTCATGGGTTGGAGCCCCGCATTGGGCTCTGTGCTGACAGCTCAGAGCGTGGAGCCTGCTTCGGATTCTGTGTCTCCCTCTTTCTCTTCCCCTCCCTCTCTCTCTCTCTCTCTCTCTCTCTCTCTCTCTCACACACACACACACACTCTCTCTCTCTCTCTCTCTCTCTCTCTCTCTCAAAAATAAGTAAACGTTAAAAACAGCTTTATTGACATATAAGCGACATCTAATAAACAACGTATTTAAAGTGTACTCTTGTGAAACCATTAGCACAATCAAGATAAATACCATATCCATTACCCTCAAGATTCATGCCCCTGTATAACCTCTCCTTCCTGCCCCCTCCCTACCTCCTGACCCATCCCCAGGCAACTACTGGTCTTTCTGTTACTATAGAATAATATTTATGTAAGTGGAATCATATAGTATGTACCTTTTTTTGTTTGGCTTCTTTCACTCAGCAGAATTAACTTGAGATTCCTCTATGTTGCATTTCTTTTTATGTCCATTTCTTTTTATCACCCAGTAGTATTCCATTGTGTGGATACATCATAATTTGTTTACCTGTTCAACCTTGGTGGGTGTTTGTGTGGTTTCCAGTTTGGGGTTGTTATGAATAAAGCTGTTGTGATCGGTCATCCCCAAGTCTTTAGTATGGACATATGCTTTTATTTCCCTAGGCTTAGAATGGATGGATCAGAAGGTAGGTGTATGTTTAACTTTTAAAGAAACTGCCACGTTGTTTCCAATGTGGTTGTACCATTTCACACTCCCACCAGCAGTGTAAGAGGGTCCCAGTTATTCCATATGCTCTCTAACACTTGTTATGTCAGTCTTTCTAATTTTAGTCATTCTAATAGGATGCAATTCTAATTTGGATTTGCCTAACAATGAATGATGTTGACCATATTTTCTTGTGTTTATTTGCCTTCTGTATATCTTTTTTTGGTGAAGTGTTTCTTCACCTATTTTGCCAATTATTAATTAGGTTATCTGTTTTCTTATTGAGTTTTAAGAGTTCTTTATATATTTTGGGTACAAGTCCTTTATGAGATACATACAGAGAAAATATACAGATGTGTTCTCCCAGTCTGTGGTCTGTATTTTCATTCTCTTAACAATGTCTTTCAAAGAGTAGAATTTGTTTTTATTTTAATATAGCCTAAGTTAATACTTTCTTCTTTTTTTTTAATTAAAAAATTTTTTTAATGTTTATTTTTGAGAGAGCATGAACGAGCAGGGGAGGGGCAGAGATAGAGGGTGATACAGAACCCAAAGCAGGCTCCAGGCTCCAAGCTGTCAGCATAGAGCCCTACATGGGGCTCGAACTCATGAGCCGTGAGCTCATGACCTGAACCGAAGTTGAACACTTAATGCACTGAGCCACCCAGGTGCCCCCCAGCATTTTATTATTATTATTTTTTTAAAAGTTTATTTATTTATTTTTATGTGAGCACGTGCACACATGCAAGTTGAGGAGGGGGAAGAGAGAGAGAGAGAGAGAGGGAGGAAGGGAGGGAGGGAGAGGGAGAGAGAATCCCAAGGAGACTCCATACTGTCAGCACAGAGCCCAATATTGGGCTCAATCTCACCAACTGTGAGATCATAACCTGAGATGAAGTCAAGAGTCAGACACTTAACCAACTGAGCCACCCAGGCACCCCTCCAGCACTTTAAAAGATATAATTCTTGGGGTACCTAGCTGGCTCAGTTGGTAGAACATGCAATTCTTGATCTTGGGGTCATGAGTTTGAGCGCCACATTAGGCATAGAGTTTACTTAATAAAAAAAAATTTAAAAATATGTAATTCTATTGTCTTATGGTCTCTGTTGTTTCCGATAAGAAGTCAGTCATCATTTTTATTGTTGTGTACTCTATATAATGTCTTTATTCTTTGGATGCTTTAACGAATTTTCTGTCTTTGGTTTTCAGTAGTCTGACTATGATGTCCCTTTAGGAGTGTGTGTGTGTGTGTGTGTGTGCGTGTGTGATGTTATTTGGGGTTTTCTGGGCTTCTTGTTTTTAATTGAATTTTGAAAATTGTCTTCAATTATTTACCTGCTGTGTTCTCTCCTCTGGGACTCCCAATACATGCATGTTAGTCTAATTGCTTGATATCCCACGGGTCATTGAAGCTCCCACCATATTTTTTCCAATCTTTTTTTTCTCTCTGTGCTTCATTTTGGGTAATTTCTTTTTAAATTTTTTTATTGTTTTTGTTTTATTTTTGAGAGAGAGAGACAGAGTGTGAGCCGGGGAGGTGCAGAGAGAGAGGGAGACACAGAATCTGAAGTAGGCTCCAGGCTCTGAGCTGTCAGCACAGAGCTTGATGTGAGGCTTGAACTCGTGAACTGTGAGATCATGACCTGAGCAGAAGTCAGACACTTAACCGACTGAGCCACTTAGGTGCCCCCATTTTGGGTAATTTCTATTGACATCTCTTAAAGTACATGAAATGTTTTCTTCTGCTATCTCTAATCTGCTATTTTTCTTATTCAATGATTTTTTAAGAAATTCAAATATTGTAGTATTATTTCAGTACTAAGATTTCCATTTGGTTAATTTTTAAAAATTTTATTAAATGTTTATTTATTTTGAGAGAGAGAGAAAGGAGAGAGAGAGAGAGACCATGAAAAGAGGAGGGGCAAAGAAAGAGGGAAAGAATCCCAAGCAGGCTGCATGCTGTGAGCAGAGAGCCCCACACAGCCCCACACAGCCCCACACAGGGCTCTATCTCATGAACCGTGAGATGATGACCGGAGCCAAAATCAAAAGTCAGATGCTTAACCAACTGAGCCACCCAGATACCCCACATTGGGTTCGTTTTTAGAGTTTCCATATGTCTTCTAAAATTCAAATTCCCCATGTCTTCACCCATTATATCCATCTTTTCCTATAAATTCCTTGACATATTAATATTAAATTTTTGTTTGGTAATTCCAACATCTGGGCAGTCTCTGGGTCTGCCTCTAATTAACTATTTTTCCCCCTTTTGAAAAATGTCACATTTTACTACTTCTTCACATATCTAGTATTATTTGACTATATATAAGATATAGTAGTTATAAGAAATTCTAGATTCTCATATCTTCCTTCGAAGAGTGTTGAATTTTGTGTGGCATTCAGTTAATTTACTGGCAGATCACCTTGATACTGGGGAGGCTTAGATTTAGGCTTTGTTAGGGTAGGCCTACCTAGTTCAGTTTTGCCCTTTGTCCTGAGAAATGGTCTTCACTCCTAAGGTGTGGCCCTTTGGGGTTTCACTGGAAAGCCTGAGGTATTTTACAAGCCCGTCTAACTTGGTGGACCTTGAACTCTTAATCTGTCTCCCATTACTGGGAAATTGCTGAAATCTTCATGTAGTTCTTTTGGCCTTGAGTTCTCGGCTCCTTGGAGTCACCCCACATATATGCACTTGAGGACTGAAACAAGGATCTAAGGGGAGTATGTTTGCCAATTGTGTGGCTCCTTCTTTTCCATGTTTTCCCTCCTCAATTTCCAGCCACTGTGGCAGCTATATACTCTGACTTCTAACTTGTCAGCCTGATAAGACTCCTGCTTTCTGCTTGAGCTCTATTCCCTATCTGCAGCATGGACCTCATAATGCCCTCCCTAAGAGGAAAAGGCCGTTTTCTTTTTTATTTTTAAAATTTATTTTTTTTAATTCCAGTATAGCTAACATACAATGTTATATTAGTTTCAGGTATAAGAGGAAAACTCAGATAAATTGTGTCTTTACCTAGTTTGCTTCTCTCTCTCTTTTTATGTTTATTTTTCAGAGAGACAGCACGTGAGGGGCAGAGGTGGGGGGGACAGATGATCTGAAGCCAGCTCTGTGTTGACAGCAGACAGCCCAATGTGGGGCTTCTATCTGAGAACCATGAGATCATAACCTGAGCCAAAGTCAGATGCTTAACTAACTGAGCCACCCAGGTGCCCCACCTAGTTTACTTCTCTTAAGAGTTGTATCTACTCTGGTTGCCTATTTAGGTTGCTCTCCAGTGCCTTTAAATATTTTTTCTTTAAATATTTTCCCACAGTTTACACTAGCGATCAGCAGGAATGTTAGTCTGATACAAGCTACCCTGCCATTATTGCAAGCAGAACTCATACACTTAGTCTTTATATTGAGTAAACCAATACTGGCTTTTGCTTGTCTGTTCTGAGAACTTACTTGACTTAAATTTCACTAAATAATCCAGTAAATTAGTAATTCCTAATGGTCTATCAAAGTTCCAGAGGTTGAAAATAGGTCTGTAATAGTGACGACATCTTGAGTATGTAAACTTCAAAAAAAAAAACTTTATAATCTATTTTCTGAAACAGGGAATACAATCACATGGTTCAATATTTAAGAGGTAAAAAAGATACACCATAAAAAGCTTTAGTCCCATGGGGCGCCTGGGTGGCGCAGTCGGTTAGGCGTCCGACTTCAGCCAGGTCACGATCTTGCGCCTGTGAGTTCGAGCCCCGCGTTGGCTCTGGGCTGATGGCTCAGAGCCTGGAGCCTGTTTCTGATTCTGTATCTCCCTCTCTCTCTGGCCCTCCCCCGTTCATGCTCTGTCTCTCTCTGTCCCCAAAAAAATAAACGTTTAAAAAAAAAAAAAAAAAAGCTTTAGTCCCACCCCTCTTGCGTGTGTTTTTAAAAAATTGTCAGCTCCATTTTTTAATCTAATCCCTGTCATAATCCTAGGAATTCCTTGACAAAGAAGTTTGTTTTGTTTTGTTTTGTTTCATAAATAAATGATATCCTCCAGCAGGAATCATTACAGAGGAAGGCATCAATTCCATTTATTTCTGCAAACATTTCGTGTGCCCGGAACAATGTTAGCTATTGTGGAGTAGAAACGTGAGTCATACAATTGAGAGTGCACTTCTCTTAATTAGAAAGGAGAAGAGAGTAGAATGAAGGACTATTTGTAAGGAAATCTGATGCCTTCTTCTTGACCCAGTTGGAAGAGTTGATAGAAAAAGGTCCCACCCCTGTCCAGCTGACGCCTGGAGTTAAGGTTATATTCTTGGCCCTGTCTCTCTAACAGGGTGTCTCTCTAGCCCAACTGCTGCCCTGTTTACAGCCAAGTTCAGCACAGGGTCCAAGAACCTTGCTGGAAGCTTGGTGTCTAGTTCACAGTTCTTAGGGAGAGGAAAAAGCTAAGTCAAGCCTCTGTAACTTCAGAATGTTGAACTAGCTACAGTTTACAACAGAAGGGCTGCTCAAAGGGCTGAGTGTTCTCCAGCCAAGTCTGAAAGAGCTGAACCCCTTCCTAGCAGCTGTAAAAACACGCCGTGTCCACAACAAATGTGCCGAAAAGACACCGGAAGTTGAACAAAACCACAGAGGCAGCAGCAAGAGTTCTGCGCACTCCCTGTGTGACTACACCTTCAGGTTCCTACAGGGGCTGGGACTGGCAAGGCAGGGTAATGTGTACACAGTGGAAGGGACTGAATGGTAGGTCAGGGGTGTCTGTTAGCAATTTGGGAATACTGCTGAGGAGGAACAGAAATTATGAATATCAGTGGTCAGGTTTACATCTGGGTACCTTTGTTCCTCTGCAGGAATTTCAGATCGAGCACATTCCACCTGTGAGCCTCCCTTGGCCAGAAAATAAAACTTGCGCATCTTCCCTGCTGCCTTTTCCATTAGAACTCAAGATGGGGCTTGGGACCCCTGGCTACCATTCTGTTTTGGTGCAGGTGGCAAGCCTACTGGAGGGCTTTTGAAGTCTTTATCTGATCCTCCATTCAAATGCTCAGAACAGAATTAATTTTATAAGCACCATTCTTTCCCGTGATAACGTATAAAAGCCTTTAGAGGGGCGCCTGGATGTCGCAGTCGGTTAAGCGTCCGACTTCAGCCAGGTCACGATCTCACGGTCCGTGAGTTCGAGCCCCGCGTCGGGCTCTGGGCTGATGGCTCAGAGCCTGGAGCCTGTTTACGATTCTGTGTCTCCCTCTCTCTCTGCCCCTCCCCCGTTCATGCTCTGTCTCTCTCTGTCCCAAAAATAAATAAACGTTGAAAAAAAATTAAAAAAAAAAAAGCCTTTAGAGGGCAAGGGATGGTGAATAAAAGTTAACTTCACAGTGTCCACAATTATTTTCTGAGATATGTAAGAAGGTCATTGTTAGTTTATTTAGATGCTGTCCTTAGGGCTTAAATTTAGTGACTGTTAAAAAGAAAAAAAAAAAAAGATTGATAGGCTTCTCTTTCTTTCCAACCTCCTGTTCCCTAACTCTCTCTTCTTCATGAGGCTTAATTTACTCAGTGGGGTTTGTTTCAGGAATTGAATTCTTATGGTGGGAGGGACTAGAGCAGCACCAATAAAAATATAATGCAAGCCACATATATTTAAATTTTCTTTTCTCTTTAAAGTTTATTTATTTATTTTTGAGAGAGAGAAGAGAGTGAGTGAGCGGGGCAGGGGCAGAGAGACGGGGGATAGAGGATCCAAAGCAGGTTGTGTGCTGACAGCAGAGAGCCCCATGTGGGGCTCAAACTCACAAACCGTGAGATCATGACCTGAGCTGAAGGCTGTCGCTTAACTAACTGGGCCACTTGGTGCCCCTTAAATTTTCTAAGTAGCCCCATTAAAAACTGTAAAAAGAAAAGGATGACATTAATTTTAATATTTCAGTTAACCAAATATATCTAAAATATCTTTTCAATGTGTAACCAATACAACAATTATTGATGAAACAATTTATCATTCTTTTTTTGGTACTAAGTCTTTGAGACCTGGTGTGTATTTCACACTTCCAGCACATCTCAATTCAGGATAGGCACATTTCAAATCTTCAGTAGCCACATGTGGCTGGTGACTACGGTATTGGGCAGTGCAGGGCTAGAGCACAGGCCCTGGTGAAGCCCTCCAGGTCCCCCCTCTGCATGCAATGATCCCTCTAGGCTGAATTCCAGGAGAGCACCCAGTGATGTTACAGGCAGGAGAGGGTTCAGAATGGGGTCAGATGCCGGAATCCCAGCTGGGTTTTGCTGATAAAGACAACTGGAAAGCAAAGGGTAGGGCGGCGTGGGTGGGGAACGTGTGTTAAGGTCTGAGAACTGGGAGGAGGCCCTTCGAAGGGCACGGTTATGCAGGAGGTACGAGAACTTGGTGGAGGGCCGAACCCAGCCACATGGACAGGTGGGACCTTACCTGGGGTGACCCCTGAGCTGACGGCTGTTCCTTTTCTGTCTTCTCGCCCCCCCACCCCACCTGCCAGCGGTAGTCCTCGGCCTGCCCAGTGCCTGGGCCGAGGAGGCGTGCACGCGCACCTGCCCGGCCGCCTGCGCCTGCAGCAGCACCGAGCGCGGCTGCTCCGTGCGCTGTGACCGCGCCGGCCTCCTGCGGGTGCCGGCCGAGTTTCCGTGCGAGGCAGCCTCCATCGACCTGGACCGGAACGGCCTGCGCTTCCTGGGCGAGCGGGCCTTCGGCACGCTGCCGTCGCTTCGCCGCCTGTCGCTGCGCCACAACAACCTGTCCTTCATCACGCCCGGCGCCTTCAAGGGCCTGCCGCGCTTGGCCGAGCTGCGTCTGGCGCACAACGGCGAGCTGCGCTACCTGCACGCGCGCACCTTCGCCGCGCTCAGCCGCCTCCGCCGCCTGGACCTGGCCTCCTGCCGCCTCTTCACGGTGCCTGAGCGCCTCCTGGCCGAGCTGCCCGCCCTGCGAGAGCTCGCCGCCTTCGACAACCTGTTCCGCCGCGTGCCCGGCGCGCTGCGCGGCCTGGCCAACCTGACGCATGCGCATCTGGAGCGCAGCCGCATCGAGGCGGTGGCCTCTAGCTCGCTGCAGGGCCTGAGGCGCCTGCGCTCGCTCAGCCTGCAGGCCAACCGCGTCCGCGCCGTGCACGCAGGCGCCTTTCGCGACTGCGGCGCCCTAGAGCATCTGCTGCTCAATGACAACCTGCTGGCCGAGCTGCCTGCTGAAGCCTTCCAAGGCCTGCGCCGCCTGCGCACGCTCAACCTGGGCGGCAACGCGCTGGGCCTTGTGGGGCGCGCCTGGTTCGCCGACCTGGCGGAGCTTGAGCTGCTCTACCTGGATCGCAACAGCATCGCCTTTGTGGAGGAGGGCGCCTTCCAGAACCTCTCGGGCCTCCTTGCTCTGCACCTCAATGGCAACCACCTCACCGTGCTGGCCTGGGCTGCCTTCCAGCCTGGCTTCTTCCTGGGCCGCCTCTTTCTCTTCCGCAACCCGTGGCGCTGTGACTGCCGCCTGGAGTGGCTGCGGGACTGGATGGAGAGCTCCGGGCGCGTGGCCGACGTGCCGTGCGCCTCCCCAGGCTCCGTGGCCGGCCTGGACCTCAGCCAGGTGGCCTTTGCGCGCACTTCCGATGGCCTCTGTGTGGATCCCGAGGAGCTGAACTTCACCGCATCCAGTCCAGGCCCGTCCCCAGAGCCTGCGGCCACCACCGTGAGTAGGTTCAGCAGCCTCCTCTCCAAGCTGCTGGCCCCAAGGGCCCCGGTGGAGGAGGTGGCCAACACCACCGAGGGAACACTCAACACCTCTCTGTCTGACAGCCTTCTCTCCGGTGGGGTCGTTGTTTTGGGCCACAGCACCTGGTTTCTCCTCGGCTCTGGTCTCCTGCTCATCGTGGTGTTTGTCCTACACATGGACTGACCTTGCCTCACTGGGGTGGCCCAGATTGCCTTGACCAGCGGAGGAAAGTTGCGTTAACTGGCTTGAGGTGTTTGTGGTGGGGGAAGAGGGGAACTGGATGGGGCAGGTGGTGAAAATTTCAGCCCAGGATGGAAGGGACAGTTTACTTCCAGAGATGGTCCTAGGAGGAGGAGAGCCCTGGGCAGTGCCACACCGGGATGGGGTGAAGGTGGGGAGAAGAATGGATTTATGCTCATGTCACCTGGGCATCAATTGGACAAGAGAAGCAAGAGTGAACATGGGCCCTCCAGTGAGAAGACTAGGAATTGGAAGCTCTTAGGGCTACAGGGCTCTACCCCCATCCCTTGCCCCCATCTTCCAGGACACAGAGACTGCAGTGCCTGAATTAGAGTCAATTCAGTGGCTAAATACTAAGAACTGTGCTAGTTTTCCTGGCAGGACAGCCCATTAAGCCCAGTTCCTTTGTTTTCTACCACAATTGCCCTCCCCCTCCCCTAGGGGCAAGGGCCACTAGGATCCAGAAAGATGGACAGGACAGGAGAGAAGGGGGATGTGAGAGGGACTTAGACTCGAGAGAGGTGGCCATGGTTCCTGGGGTCTGGAATGTGTTAAGAGGCATTGAAAACAAAGACCCGTTTCACTTACTCCACAATTATTCCCAGGGGTGGCCTTAGCCACAAAGCAACTTTAGGGCAGGGTAGGGGAAAAAAGAGGGGGAGCGGGTTTCTGTATACAAATAAATGGGTAAAATCCTAAGATTAAAAAAAAGAAAAACGTTAAACAAGTTTTTGTACCTCAGGAGTTTTTTTTAAGAGTCTTTCATATGCAAACATGCATTGTGAATCTCCAGGAAGGCCACAAAATCCTCTTTTCTTAGGTTTTGTGGGAAGAGTGTCCGGAGGACAGAGATGCTGTTAGTAGGGCAGGGAGTCTTCAGCTTGGATGATCCCATTAGGTGCGGAAATCATTATGGGCGGCACACTTTGGGGCTGACTAATGGCCAGGAGGAAAGGAGGCAGCCAATAGCTGGGAAGGTGGCCTGACAGATTTCCCAGGGTGGGAGTTGGCCAACTCTAAGCCCCCAGGCCTGAGTGCCAGGGCAAATTCTGTATGTCTGCTAAATACTTGCTCAAGCAGTTCTCCACGCACAAGTAATGATGACTTCATTCGTCAACTTGCTGGAAATCCGCAGTTTTAATGTCCTGAATTCCTCTGTCTATATTTACAGAGCTGGGTTTTCAAAGCTCACATAATTCAGGGTGCACCAAGCTGTCAGGTCTTCATGGTGATAGTACTTCTGTGTCTGTAGGTGATAGTAAACATTAGAAATGTTGCAGAAAGACCTCTGAGGGTAGGAGTGTTCAAACGGGCTGTGACCATTAGTGGTCAATCAACTCAATTTAATGGGTCACAACCAGCGTTCAAAAAAAAAAAAAAAAACCAACCAAGGTAGAATAGAACAGAAAAGACAGAGAGTCTCACATGTAACAAGTATTGTTTTGTAAAACTTGACTTGTATGCATTTATTCATATTATATGTGTATGTATGTATGTTGTGTCTGGATTGCTGCGTACAATTTATATTTTATTGTAGGCTGTTGTTTTTTTCTCTTGTGGGCTATTGTTAAGAAAGTTTGAAAGTCATAATCTGGAGCCTGCATGATTTTTAAAAACTTTTTATTTTGAAAAGTCTCAAACTTACAGAAAAGTTGCCAGAATAATAGAATGAACACTTTGGCCATTCACCTAGGTTTCCCAGTTGTTAACATTTTACTGTATTTGAGGTATATAGTTTGAGTTAGTTGTAAACATCACAGCCCTTCACCCCTAAATACCATAGTATGTATTTCCTAGTCAGGAACTTTATCATTGATAGAATAGTATTATTTAAAATATACTCTATAGTGAAATTTCAACAGTTGTCAAAATGATTTCCTAGGCAGTCACTCTATTTTACTATTAGTCGCAAAAAAAAGGTTCCTTGTGTTCACTTGATCACAGTACTCAAAATTCTAAATCCTCTGACTGACTTTAATGTTTTACAATGAATTCGTTCTCCAAATGTCTTACTTTTCAAATGTGAGAACCAGATGAGGTCAGAAATGTTGTTTGTTCAAACCATGTGTCGTGGCTATGGTAACTGAGTAAGGATCACGAGAATCCTGGAGACCAGACCTCTGCGTTTGGGTAACCATGGAAGTCCGCAGCACACGTGCAGCCTGTGTTACTGAGGAACAAGATGCTGCCTGGGGAGGAATGTCCTTCCTTTCATTTGGAGCAGGTTCCTGAGAGTCAGCCTCAAAATACTGCTTCAGTTCTGCCCAGTGGTTAGATGGCCAGCTTTTTAATGAACATTTGTTTGGCTGAATGTTTTTGAACAAGTATCAACACTGAAATAGCCTCCGGGGAGACAGATTTTTATAGAACTACCCAGCCCAGTAGAATTCTGGGAACGTGGGAGTTACTTACTGCCAAACAGATCCAGAGTTGCCTGGAACAAGTTCCCCGTGAATTGTGGCCATTATGAGCTCTCATGAGAGAACGGGGAGTGAAGTTCCCAGTTTTGAGTTCATGAAGTTTCCCACCCCATCCCTGGCGGAAAGTACCTTGAGAAATGCCAAGGTGCTATGGATTCTGCTGAGCAAAACTACGTGTCGCCGTCTGGATGGACCATTTTATGCTGTGGCAACAAACGATCTCCAAATCTCAGTGGTTTCCTGAGGGTTATTTCTTATGCACATGTCCAACATGGGCTCGTGAGGGGGGCTCTGCTCTTTGCAGTCACTCAGGGACCCAAGCTGATGAAGGATCTGCCGTTTTCGGACACTGTTATCTAAACACGAGTTTTAGGGTTTGTTGCAACAGAGAAGGAAAGCTTGGGAGAATCATGCACCACTCTTAAATGCTTCTACCCAGATGTGACATGTGTTGCTTCTCACCCTTCATTGGCCAAAAATGTCACCAGGCCACACCTAACTCCAGCCAGGCAAGGAGGTGTGGTCCTCCTGTGTGCCCAGAAAGAGAGGAGAACTGGGGATGTTGATGAACCCTAGCAGTGCTCCGGACAGCTCACCCGATAGAGTCAAGCCTGGACTTGTCAGCACTGTTCGAAGCAATAGAGGCTGGAGAGGGAAATCTGGTGGGCAAGGCCCTACTAGGCTCACTCTTTCTCCCCTCCCAGCACCCCAGCTGGGCTTTGAATACAATATTTGCCAGTATTCCTCTAGCCAGTAGGAAGGCTGTGGCCTCATTGTATTGGTTCTTTCAGAAAGGGGAGAGGGGTCCATGGCCGGCTCAGTTGGTAACTTTGTGTGACTTTTGATCTTAGGGTCATGAGTTCAAGCCCCATGTTGGATGTGCAGCCTACTTAAAGTTAAAAAAAATTTTTTTTAAAGGAGAGAGAAAATGTAGAGACAAAAGGTTCATCTTTTCCTCTTTAAAAAATGTTTTCCGCATATTCAACTTACACTATCCAAATCTTTAGAAGCTTGATCTTTGGAAAATTCCCTCTCAGAAAGCTCCCTGGCTATTTCTAAGAGGTCCCCCTGCCACCTGTCGTTTTATGAGGATGATCAAAGCCCCCATCCACCCACCTCTTTGTCAGGCTACCAAAATGCTGCCCTCTAGAGGGCACTTGTCTGCTGGTCACAGCTGTCATTGGCCATCGGCTCCCTCTGCCAACTTCACCCCGATTTGATCCTCTGGCCGAAGGACAGCTTAGGTCCTCCCCCTTAATCCCTCACGGGACAAAAGTGAAGGAAATTTTTCCAAAGGGTTGGGTGTAATGGAAGAGAAGTAAGTAGCCCCTCTTACTAGTGTCAGATGTGGCTGTTGGTATAATCCACAGACCTCAAACCTCTCAGGGGCCCATGTGGCTGGGCTGGCTTAATTCTGCACCCCCCCCCACCCGCCCTAGAAATACCCAGGCCTAGCTGTGTTTCTGAGACCAAACTCCCAGGGAGGACTTTTTTCTTGTCCCTTGTAAGGCCCACTTCCGCATTCTACAGATAGTGGCCAGCCTTGCCCTCTGCAGCACTCCCCATAAGATGTCACACAAAGTCCCACAGCGGGGTCTAACAGAGCTGAAGGTGTTAGTCAAGTCCAGATTTTCACCTCACCCACCTGCCTGCCACCAGCCCCTTCTTCATCCCGGTGCCATGTTGCTAGAAACTGTGGCTCAGAGCTCAAAAGAACAAACAACAGTTCTGGGGACACCCGTTAGCCTAAAGTTGCACAGAGTAAATTAACATTTCTCTCTGCAAAGCCCCCACATCTGAGAGACTGGGAGACATAGCATTGATAAAAGATACAACAGCCCCCTCCTTTTTAAGTATATATATATAATAATATATTATATATATATATATATAATACTATAAAAACACACACACTAGTATTTTGTTTTTATATTTTGAAAGACACTCTGTTTTTCTGTTCTGAAATAGGACTCTTCACTTCCCTCTCTCACACTGTGTTCAGATTTGCCCCCAAGAGTGAGGGGGTGGGCCTTTCTATTTGCACGTGACCTGATGGCTTCACAGAGCAGAGGGCAGTCTTTCCCAGAAGCCTGCCCAAGTCTCCATCCCAGGGGCCAGAAATTGCTTGTGACATTAAATTTTTCTGGGTTCCAGAAGTCTGAAAGCTCCATCTCTGCCAGTGTGGTCAGGAAAGGCTGAGGGGGATAGGAATCATATCAGGGGGATGGTATTTTTATGGTTTAGGTGGCAGTAATAACTGGCTCTCCCCCTTCCTGCACCCCCCCCCCCCCCCCCCACAGGGGCTGCGCTGATCAGAGAAGGAGTCATAAGCAGCCTCTGGTCTTGAAGAACACTCTGGCATCTGTTGTCTCCCTGTGGCCTGAGGTAAAAGGCTGCAGTGAAACATGGCCCCCTCTACCAGGTGCCTGGCCAACTTCAGTTGCTGAAAGAACGTCACTTCTATTCCTTCTCGTTGTATCTCAGGCACAGGAAATTTAGAAGCACTTAAACAGACATTTGCCATGTTTAAGGGAATTCCCTTGAAATGTTGCTGACTTTTACACCTGTGATGCTGAGAGGAGAAAAAGAGAGTTTTTGTTCAGCCAGATTGAGACTCCAGCGTGCAAGGGAGGCCTGCGGAGGGCTTATCTCTGTGGTTTGCAGCAGCCTAGCTGGAGTTCTCTCTGGGCGTATATGACCTCGTGGCCGAGGCCCACTCATGGCTCACTCAGGATCCACTTAGTAGGTCATGGCATTGGTAGTGGCAAGCAGCATTAAATGATAGTGACAAAGTAGATGGGGAAACTTTAGCATGTAGCACTGATAGTAACAACAGTCTTATTTTGCTAAACTGTGGCTTCAGTTATATATGTTTGTGTGTGTGTGCGCATGCACCAGAACACGACATAAAAATATATCTGTCACTGGGGTGTCTGGATGGCTCAGTTGGTTAAGCATCCGACTTCAGTCAGGTCATAATCTCATAGTTCGTGAGTTCGAGCCCCATGTCCGGCTCTGTGCTGACAGCTCGGAGCCTGGAGCCTGCTTCATATTCCGTGTCTCCCTCTCTCTCTGACCCTTCCCTGCTTACGCTGTCTCGGTCTCTCTCTCAAGAATAAGTAAACATTAAAAAAAATTTAAAAACACGTATCTGTCACTGTGATGGGGTCATGGGGTCATGGTCATGAATATCTGTAAGCCAGGGTCATAGATCAATTTGATTCCTTACTTGTTTTCAAAGAGCTTGGGGTTGAAGGTAAAATGCAAGCCTGTTTCATTTGTTGGTTATTCTTCTTCCAGCCAATTCATTTTTTTGCATCACCACCAGAAAGTAGACTTGCGTTATTTATACCCTATTTATAAACCTAGTTAGATCAAAAGAAGTAAGATTGGGTGTTTTGAAGAGCACCTGAGCAATTAGAATCAAGGTGCTCTTTGATCACGGGAAGAGTCGGGGTGAAGAAGTGTGTGCAGACCAGGCGGCTAATGACTGTGGGGCTCCTGCAGTGAGGTTCTGTAGAGGCCTGCAGAGCACTAATGGCTGTTTCGTTTAATAAGTTAATAGCTAATAATGAGAACATCTTTGAATGACCTTCTTGGTGTCTCACACTGATATCTATTATTAAAACATCTAATAACATGAAAAAGTCCCCCAAGGGTAAATGATTACAGAGATTATGATCATTTAGGATAAATTTTGCTATGTCACCTCTGTGCCCTATTCCTAATATATATATAACTGCCTTTCTTTTTTTTTCTTTTTTGAAAGATTTTTTAAATGCTTTTTATTTATTTTGAGAGGGTGGGAGGGGCAGAGAGAGGGAGAGAGAGAGAATCCCAAGCAGGCTCCACACTGTCAGTGCAGAGTCTGACACAGGGCTTGAACTCATGAACCACGAGATCATGACCTGAGCTGAAATGAAGAGTCAGACGCTTAATCAACTGAGCCACCCAGGTGCTCCTATAACTGCCTTTCTAAAATGTTTCTAATTCTTCTTTAAAATGCTTATTGCCCTGGAATTCAAATGGTAACCATTATTAACTGCCTGTTATGTATCTGATAGTCTGTGCCTAATCAATTAATTCTCTCATTTAGGCATTGTTATCCGTATTTTATAGATGTGGAAACAGAATTAAGTGGATCTTGCCAAAGGTCCACGGCTAGTAAATGGGAAAACTGGGATTTGAATCTGAGTTTCAAAGCTCTAGACCCAGAGTAAACTTCCCTGTCTTTAGATAGTGATATGACACTTTCATCTCTGAGAATTTTTCTCTTCTGAAGCTAGTAATTGAAGTTCAGAAAAAATGACTGAAAGAAAATTCCAAAAGAATTATACAGTATGACCAAGTGGGATTTATTCCAGGTATGCAAGTCTGCTTTAACATTTGAAAATCAATGTAATCTACCATATCAACAAACTAGAGAAAAAAGAATCATATAATCATGACAATTAGTGCAGAATAAGCATTCACCAAAATATACCTATTCATGGTTAAAAATGCTCAGTGAGTTACAAATGGGGGGAATGACCTAAACTTGATAAAAATGCGTTTATAAGAAATCTATAGCTAATATCACACTTCCTGGTAAAGGACTGAATGTTTTCTCCTAAAATCAGGAACAAGGTGAGGATGTCTGCTGTCACCACTTTTGTTCAGTGTAGTACTAGATGTCCCAGCTAGGAACTTCTAGTAACTTAAGAAGAAGAAATAAAACACATACATATTTGAAAGGAAGAAATAAAATTGTCCTTATTTGCAAGTGATGTAATTTCCCATATAGGGAATTCCAAATAATATACAAAAAAATTCCTAGAACTAATAATACTCACCAAGATCACAGGATGCAAGATCAATACACAAAAATCCATTCTATTTCCGTATACTAACAATGAACACGTGGAAGCCAAAATTAAAAACACAATACCTTACACAATCACTCTAAAGAAAATGAAATGCTTACATATACGTTTAACAAAATATGTACAGCATCTCTATGAAATGCTGATAAAAGAAATTAAAGATTTATTTTTTATTTTTATTTTTATTTTTTTATTTAGAGCAAGACCGTGTGAGCAGGGGAGAGGGGCAGAGGGAGAGGAGACAGAGAGAAAGAAAGACAGAGAGAGAGAGAGAATCTTAAGCAGCCTCTATGCTCAGTGCAGAGCCTGATGTGGGGCTTGGTCCCACAAGTCGGATGCTCAACTGACTGAGTCATCCAGGCACTCCCGAAGAAGATTTAAATAAGGGGCACCTGGGTGGCTGGGTCTTAACCGACTGACTTCGGCTCATGATCTCATGGTTTGTGGGTTCAAGCCCTGCATTGGGCTCTGTGCTGACAGCTCAGAGCCTAGAGCCTGTTTCAGATTCTGTTGTCTCCCTCTCTCTCTCTGCCCCTCCCCTGCTTGTGTGTGCATGTTCTCTCTCTCTCTCTTTCTCTCTCAAAAATAAACATTTAAAACAAAAGATTTAAATAAATGGAGAGACATACTGTGTTTATGGATTGGAAGAGTCAACATAGTAAAGATGTCAGTTCTTCAATTGATCTGTAGAGGTAATGCAGTCTCTATCACAATTTCAGCAAAGTTATTTGTAGACATATGCTTGAATTTATACAGAAGGATACAGGCCATAGAATAGCTAAACCAATCTTGACAAAGAAGAATAAAGTGGGGAAATCCATGTGATATTAAGTCTTATTATATAGCTACAGTAATGAAGACAGTATAGTATTGTCAGATAGGAGCATAAAAACATAATGAGGGGCGCCTAGGTGGCTCAGTTGTTTAAGCATCCGACTCTTGATCTTGGCTCAGGTCATGATTTCATGGTTCATGAGTTTGAGCCCCCCATCGGGCTCTGCACTGACAGCATGGAGCCTGCTTGGGATTGTCTCTCTCCCTCTTTTTCTCTGCCCCTCCCCTGCTCACACATGCTCTCTGTCTCTCTTTCTGTCTCTCAAAGTAAATAAATAACACTAAAAAAAGAAACATAAATCAATGAACAGAATTGAGAATCCAGAAATACACCCACACAAATAGGCTCAGCTGATATTTGACAAAAGTGCAAAAGCATTTCAATGGAGGAAGGGTAACTTTTTCAACAAATGGTGCTGGAGCAATTGGACATGCATAGGCAAAAAAAATGAACGTTGACCTAACTCTCATACTTTATAGAAAAATTAACCCAAAATGAATCTTGGAATTATATGTAAAATATAAAATTATAGAACTTTGAGAAAGAAAAGAGAAAATCTTTGGCATCTAGGACTAGGAAGAGAGTTCTTAGTCTTTTTTTTTTTTTAATTTTTTTTTCAACGTTTTTTATTTATTTTTGGGACAGAGAGAGACAGAGCATGAACGGGGGAGGGGCAGAGAGAGAGGGAGGCACAGAGTCGGAAACAGGCTCCAGGCTCTGAGCCATCAGCCCAGAGCCTGACGCGGGGCTCGAACTCACGGACCGCGAGATCATGACCTGGCTGAAGTCGGACGCTTAACCGACTGCGCCACCCAGGCGCCCCGAGAGTTCTTAGTCTTGATGCCAAAGGACAATACATAAAAGGAAAAATGGATAAATTATATCTCATTAAAATTAAAAAAGTTTTGTTCTGCAAAAGCCCATATGAAGACGATGAAAAGACAGCCTACAGCCTGGGAGAAAATATTTGCAAACCACATATCCTACCAAGGAATTCCACATATCAATGGTAAAAATATAAACAGTGTAATTAGAAAATGGGCAAAGCAGAATAGAAAGCCCAGAAATAAATCCATGCATATATGGTCCATTAATTTATGAGGCAAGAATATACAATGAGGAAAGGACAGTCTCTTCAATAAGTGGTGCTGGGAAAACTGGACAGCTATATGCAAAAGAATGAGACTGGACCACTCACTATCCTACACCATACACGAAAACCAACTCAAAATGGATTAAAGACTTGAATATAAGACCCAAAATCATAAAACTCTTCAAAGAAAACAGACAGTAAGTAAGCATCTTGACATTGGTTCTTGGTGATGAGTTTTTGGATTTGACACCAAAACAAAGGCAACAAAAGCAAAAATAAGTAGGGCTACATCAATTCAAAAAGCTCTGCACAGCAAAGGAAATCATCAATAAAACGAAAAGGTAATCTACTAAGTGGGAGAAACATTTGCAAATCATATATCTTATAAGGGGCTAGTGTCCAAAAGAACTCATACAACTCAAAAGCAAAAAAAAAAAAAAAAAAAAAAAAAAATCAAAAAATGGGCAGAGGACCTGAATAGACATTTTTCCAAGGAAGGCATATAGATAGCCGATAGACACATGAAAAGATGCTCAACGTTGCTAATCATCAAGAAAATGCAAATCAAAACCATAATGAGCTATCACCTCACACCTGTCAGAGTGACAGTTATCAAAAAGAAATAAGTGTTGGTGAGGATGCGGAGAAAAAGGAACCCTTGTGCACTCTTGGGAATGTAAATTGGGGAGCCACTATGGAAGACAGTAGGGAGGTTTCTTTAAAAATTTAAAATAGAACCATCAGATGATCCAGCAATTCCACTTCTGGGTATTTATCTGACAAAAATAAAAACACTAACTTAGAAAGATATCTGTACCCCCATGTTCACTGCAGTATTACTTACAATAGCCAAGATGAGGAAACAACCCAAGTGTCTGTTGATAGATGAATAAGTAAAATGTTGTATATATGTGTGATGTGTGTATGTGTATGTGTGTATACACACACATGCACACACACATACAAAGAAGTATTCTGTGATAAAGAATGAAATCTTGTCATTTGTGACAACATGGATGGACCTTGAATGCTTGATGCTAAGTGAAATAAATCAGAGAAAGACAAATACCATATGACTTCACTTATGTGGAATTTAAAGACAAACAGAAAATAAGCACATAAATATGGAGAACATATTGGTGGTTGCCAGAGGTTGGGTATGGGGTGTGGAGTGGGTGAAATGGGTGAAGAGAATTAAAAGGTACAAATTTCCAATTATAAAATAAATAAGTCCTTGGATGTAATGTACAGCATGGCTACTATAGTTAATACTATATTGCATATTTGAAAGTTGCTAAGAGAGTAAATCTTAAAAGTTCTCATCACAAGAAAAAAATTATGTATGGTGACCATCATTAACTAGATTTATCGTGGTAATAATTTTGTAATATATACATATATCAAATTATGTTGTACACCTGAAATTAATATAATGTATTGCAATTATACCTCAATTAAAAAAAAAGACAGGGGTGCGTGGCTGGCTCAGTCGGTAGAGCATGAGACTCTTGATCTTGGGGTTGTGAGTTTGAGTCCCAAGCTGAGCCTAGAGATTACTTTAAAAAAAAAAAATAAAGGACAAAAAGTATGAACAGACATTTTGCTGAAGAGGATATACAGATGGCAAATAACCACATGAAAAGATGTTTAACATCCATAGCCATTAGAAATATGTAAATTTCAACCACAATGAGGTAATACCATATACCTATGAGAATGGCTAAAATAAAAAACAGTGACAACACCACTGCTGGCAAAGTTGGGGAGAGACTAGGTTACTCATGTATAGCTGGTAGGAACATAAAAGCATATAGGCATTCTGGAAAAAGATGGGCAATTTCTTCAAAAATTAACATGCAGCTATATCATACCACTCAGCAGTTGTACTCCTGGTTGTTCACCCCAGTAAATGAAAATTATGTTCACACAAAAACTTGTATATGAATGTTCATAGTAGTTTTATTCATAATAGCTAAAAACTGGAACTGGCTTAGATGTCCTTCAGTGGTTGAGTGGTTAAACAAACTGTATATCCATAACAAGGGATACTACTCAGCAGTGAAAAGGAATGAACTAGCAATATACACAACAACTTGGTGAATCTCTAGGGAGTTATGCTTAGTGAAAAAAGCCAATCTCAAAAGTTTACATACTTTATATAAGATGTTTGAAATGACAGCACTTTAGGGGCACCTGGCTGGCTCAGTTAGTGGAGTGTGTGATTCTTGATCTCGGGGTTGTAAGTTTGAGTCCCATGTTGGGTATAGAGAGGAGATTACTTAATATTTTTTAAAGATTTTTTTAAATGTTTGTCTTTGATAGAAAATGAATGAGTGGGGGAGGGGCAGAGAGAGAGGGAGACCCAGAATCTGAAGCAGTCTCCAGGCTCTGAGCCGTCAGCATGGAACCTGATGTGGGGCTTGAATTCATGAACTTCGAGATCATGACCTGAGCTGAAGTCAGCTGTTTAACTGAGTGAGCCACCCAGGCACCCCTACTTAAATAAATTCTTAAAAAGGAAGGAAGGAAGGAAGGAAGGAAGGAAGGAAGGAAGGAAGGAAGGAAGGAGAGAGAAACAACAGCATTTTAGAAATAGAAAACTTCTAAACCAGTGGTTGCACAGGGTTAAGGACTGGGTTGTAGATGTGGGTGTGGTTATAAAAAGGCAACAGGAGGGATCTTTATTATGGAATTGTTCAGTATCTTCACTGGTGATGCATATGTGAGCTTACACAGGTGATAAAACTATAGAACTAGGAGTGCCTGGGTGGCTCAGTTGGTTAAGTGTCCAACTCTTAATTTCAGCTCAGGTCATGATCTCACAGACATGAGATCAAGTCCCACATTGGGCTCTGTGCTGAGTGTGGAGCCTGCTTGGGATTATCTCTCTCCCTCTCCCTCTGCCCCTTCCCTGCTGGTGTTTTCTCTCAAAAAAAATAATCATTAAAAAAAAAAACAGTAGAACTAACTACACACACACACATACACACACACAAATGAATACAGGTAAAACAGGAAATCTGAATAAGATTGGTGGGGTTGACTGTATCAAGGTCAGTATCCTAGCTGTGATATTATACTGTAGTTTTGTCAAGTGTTACCATTGGGGGAAATTAGGAAAAACACACAGAGGATCTCTCTGTGTTATTTCTTACAACTGCATGTGAATCTACAATGATCTCAGTAAAAAACTTGAATTAAAAAAAAAGATGTTGGGATGCCTGGGTGGCTCAGTCAGTTAGGCGTCCGACATCAGCTCAGGTCATGATCTTGCGGTCCGTGAGTTGGAGCCCTGCTTCAGGCTCTGTGTTGACAGGTCAGAGCCTGGAGCCTGCTTCGGATTCTGTGTCTCCCTCTCTCTCTGCCCCTCCCCTGCTCACACTCTGTCTCTCTCTCTCTCTCTCAAAAATAAATAAAGATTAAAAAAATTTTTTTAAAATATGCCAACATTTGGATCCTTGATTTTCAAGGTGAAGGGTGTTCTGAGACCTCTTTGTATTTCTGGCATGGTACTATAGGGAGGCAGAATTTGCCACCACAAAATATGTCTCTTTGGTGTAAGATTATTTTAGGTTGATTATTATTTTTTTAAGTTTATTTATTTATTTAGAGAGAGAGAGTGCGAGGGAGGGGCAGAGAAAGAGGGAGAGAGAGAGAGAATCCCATCTGCACTGTCAGCAGGGCTCAAACTCACGAACCATGAGATCGTGACTTGAGCTGAAATCAAGGGTTGGACGCTCAACCCACTGAGCCACCCAGGCGCCCCTAGGCTGATTATTTTTAAGAAACGGCAGACACAGAAGCAGCTCTGAAAACTGAATAGAAGTTACCTTTTTGTAAGAGACATTTAGATGTATAATGGAAATCTCCATTTGCAAGCGTGTCTCCCTTGCTGTACCAGGATGACTCAGTCTCTAAAAACTCTTATCAATGGAAGAGCCAAAGACTTAAATCTGCATAATAACCTTACTGTGCTTTTCCTGGTAACCTCCCTTAACTGGCTCCCCACCCCCAACATCTTATTTGCTTTAGCTTGTCGACTGAAAAAAAAAAAGCCACTCTCAAAATAGGTTAGTAAATGTTATATTCGTTATCTTACTGAGGACTGTGGCCTGGGAGACAGTATTTCAGATTGCCCTGAAAGAACTGCTCTGAAGCTTGTTGGTTTACAGATTATATGCAAAAAGAAGAAGGGGTATGCATGCTTGTGAGCAGTTCTCCAAGGTACAATTGCATGTTACAAGGTATAATTTGGTTGTAAAAATTAAGGTTTTCTGATTTCCACGTAGACATGTGAAAGATTCTTAGGTCATCTTAATACATTTTCCTTCCTTCCTTCCTTCCTTCCTTCCTTCCTTCCTTCCTTCCTTCCTTCCTTCCTTCCTCTCTCTCTCTCTCTTTCTTAGATTTTATTTTTAAGTAATCTCTACACCCAACGTGGGGCTCAAACTTACAACCCCAAGATCAAGAGTTGCACAGTCTACTGACTCTGACAGCCAGGCACCCCCATTATGTTTCTATCATGTCTGATTGTTCAAAAATATTGACCACAGGGGTGCCTGAGTAGCTCAATCGGTTAAGTGCTGGCCTCTTGATTTTGGCTCGGTTCATGAGATCTAGACCCTTGGGCTCTGCGCTGACAGGGTGGAGCCTGCTTGGGATTCTCTTTCTGCCCCTGCCCCCCCTCCCCCCCGCCCCCCCCCCCCCCCCGCCTTGTGTGTGTCTGCGCTCTCTTTCTCTAAATAAATAAACATTAAAAAAAAGAAAAGAAAGAAAAAATATTGACTACATGCCTCCACTTAACTGGTTTCTGGTTCTTTTTGTTTTTGGTTTCTCCTTGAGGTCACTTGAGACAGTCACCTACTGTAGTTTTAGTGCACAGTCCCCACTCCCTTTTGGGCAAATTGTGACCTATAGGAGACAATGGTGACCAAGTATCTCTTTGTCTCACGGTACTAGAAAGGCTCATTCCTGGGGCGCCTGGGTGGCGCAGTCGGTTAAGCGTCCGACTTCAGCCAGGTCACGATCTCGCGGTCCGTGAGTTCGAGCCCCGCGTCAGGCTCTGGGCTGATGGCTCAGAGCCTGGAGCCTGTTTCCAGTTCTGTGTCTCCCTCTCTCTCTGCCCCTCCCCCGTTCATGCTCTGTCTCTCTCTGTCCCAAAAATAAATGTTGAAAAAAAAAAATTAAAAAAAAAAAAAAGAATTAACACTTTAACATCTATTTGTTGGAGGACACAATTCAACCCATAACAGAGGGGAAATGGAAAGTCAAGTCTGATCCTTAATGCCCCTTGCCCATTGAGTCCATCCCCCCACCCACAACCCCTCCGGGAACCCTCAGTTTGTTTTCTATATGTAAGTGTCTCTCATGTTTTGTCCCCCTCCCTGTTTTTATATTATTTTTGCTTCCTTTCCCTTATGTTCTTCTGTTTTGTTTCCAAATTCCACATATGAGTGAAGTTGTATGATATTTATCTTTCTCTGACTAATTTCGTTTAGCATATACTCATTGGTATTTATTAAAAATTATTTCATGGGGCGCCTGGGTGGCACAGTCAGTTAAGCGTCCGACTTCAGCCAGGTCACGATCTCGCGGTCCGTGGGTTTGAGCCCCGCGTCAGGCTCTGGGCTGATGGCTCAGAGCCTGGAGCCTGTTTCCAATTCTGTGTCTCCCTCTCTCTCTGCCCCTCCCCCGTTCATGCTCTGTCTCTCTCTGTCCCAAAAATAAAAAAATAAAAAAATAAAAAAAAAATAAAAAAAAAAAAGAAAGGCTCATTCCTATGAGCCTCATATGAGGCTCTGATACAAATGAGACAAGCATGTCCTACAAAGGATAACCATCTCTAACCATGTAAATTTGCTCATTTAGGATTTTTATAGCCTGAAGTATTTCATTATGTCTAGGTATAAATCGTCAACCTTTATATAGGAGTACATGTAATTTATAGTGTCTAGACGTTTTGCCATCATTAGCTTAGTGTGAGTCTGTCTAGATCATTGCATGCGACAAGAGGCTAACAATTTGTATAGTAAGTATGTTAACAGTAAAAAGGCTAATATCATAGCTAGAATCATTGGAATAGATTTAAGCCAAGAATTTCTGAACATTTAGCAAATATTTCCTCAAGGCTGAGTATCGAGTCACTTAAGGCTGATATTTGGTATAATTAGCTTGTTCCCAGCATAATGGAGCCTTCTCACTTAATCTGTTGTAACTGGGAGTTATCCACATGAATTTGTCCCAGAGCTGGAAAAAATTTTCACGCAATGTCCTTGTAGTGTCATTGCAAGTTACCATTCTATCCTTTTGACAAAAAAAATTTTTTTTAAGTAAAATATCACACAACTTTGTTCCAACATTCCCTAGTAGCTGGAGTTAAACTGTTCTGTTCTGGACCTTAGATAAGGCTTCTGCTTTGGGGTGCCCACGTGGCTCCATCGGATAAGCATCCAGCTTCGGCTCAGGTCATGATCTCACGATTCATGAGTTCTAGCCCCATGTTGGGCTCTCTGCTGTCAACACAGAGCCCGCTTCGGATCCTGTCCCCCTCTCTCTCTGCCCCTGCTCTGCTTGTGTGCGTGCTCTCTCTCAATAATAAACAAGCATTAAAAAAAAAGAGAAGTGTACTCCGTATCTTGTCAACCAGTCTTAGTCTTGAGAATAGGTCAGTTCAAACAGTTGTGTCTTATTTTAGGAGGTGGTCCCACAGGTGGGCTCTCAAAGTTCAGAAAATGAGAGGCATGCCTTGTGGAAACAAAAGAAAAATACAGGCTAATCGTTGGAGCAAATTATAAACCTAGTGTCTGCAGTCTGAGTGCTGCCAGTGAGATTTCTAGATGTCAGGTTCAAAGCATCTTCAGACAGAGTGAGGGCAGGCAGGACAATCTGACAGATTTTCCAGGTCTGCAGTTTGAATGTCTCTGGTGAGCTTTCTGAGTGACCCAAACAGAAATAGGCATGAAGATCGTGTAAACATGGACTGTTGTGGCAATTTCTCTGAAGCTGAACTCAAGTTGTGTAGCTTTAGTTTGCAGGGCTTCAGGGAAAAAGGGACAGTTTTTGTTCTGAATGATGCCAAGTCAAAAGAATGAGAGAAAATTGGAAGCCTTAGTCTGGAGAGTCATAGCCAGCTTTTCGAGGAAATCAGAAGAATTCTGATCCCAGTTCAGTTTTGTTGGCAAATAAAAAACACTCAAAGATAGTTAATCAGAACTAGAGTCTAACTTGGCACCTGGGTGGTTCAGTCGGTTAAGCATCTGACTCTTGGTTTTCGCACAGGTCGTGATCTCATGGTTCATGAGTTTGAGCCCTGCTGGCTGTGCAGAGCCTACTTGGGATTCTCTCTCCCTCTCTCTCCGCCCACCCCCCAGCCCACTCATGCTTTCTCTCTCTCTCAAAATAAATAAACTGAAAAAAAAAAAAAGAACTAGAGTCTAACATCCACAAAGGTATGCTACTTAAGCATAATTTTTCTAAAATCACCTTCATTTCCACCAAAGATAGCCAAATTAACACTAATTTGTTTATGAAATAAGTCCACTTTCACCAAGGTTGGTCTGATTATTTACATAAGTGCAACAAGAATAGTGATTGACCATATAGGTTCTTTTTAAAATCCATTTTGCTGGAACTTTTCATAAGGAATTTCAGATTGAACTTTTAACAGCCTCTTAGGGCTAGGAAGCCAAGCCAAATGCTTACCATCAGACTCTCCTGCAGTATCTATAGATTCAGGTTACTTTCTCTCTTCTTGAGGTCTCCCAAATATCCTGAGATTCCTGAGCCCGCCCAGGAGGCTCACCTGGTAAGGCTCCTGGGAACACTGTTAGCAAGGTAAGAGGCTGATTTTTTCAGCTCCATAAAGTCAGTCTTAGACTTCATTTAGAATTAGAATTTTGGGAAATTTGTTAAAAATAACAGGTTTTTTTAATTAAAAAATTTTTTCAATATTTATTTATTTTTGAGACAGACTGTGAGATCATGACCTGAGCTGAAGTCAGATGCTTTTTAAAAAAAAAAAATTAATGTTTATTTTTGGAGAGAGAAAGAGAACACATGTGAGTGGAGGAGGGGTAGAGAGAGAGGGGAAATGCAGAATCTGAAGCAGGCTCCAGGCTCTGAGCTGTCAGCATGGAACCTGATGTGGGCCTCAAACCCACGAACTGTGTGATCATGACCTGGGCTGAAGTCAGATGCTTAACCAGCTGAGCCACTCAGGTGCCCCTAACCTACTTATTCTTAACAATTACCCATGAAAACTTCATGAGGCAGACAAAATCAACCATCATTTGAAATCATTTTTGCTGACAAATTACAACAGATACAACATGAATTTAACTAATAAATTCAGTTAGAATAAAAAGTTGATTACCTGTGTTGTGTTTGATATTGATAACTCCAAAAGATGTGCCTATTTTAATTAGACCAACAAACTTAAACTGGCTTTAATACTGAATATTTTTCTAGATCATGTGAACTTGAAACTTATTTGAGTTAGTTCTATTTCTGAGAATTTAATTTGTATTAACACTTAATTTTCTTTAAGGCAATTAAATAGAGCTCTTTTAAATTTATTTTATTAAAAATTTTTTTAAAATGTTTATTTATTTTTGAGAGAGGGACAGAGACAAAATGTGAGCAGGGAAGGGGCAGAGAGAGAGGGGTATACACAGAATCCAAAGCAGGCTCCAGGCTGCGAGCTGTCAGCACAGAGCCCGATGTGGGGCTCAAACACGTGAACCGTGAGATCATGACCTGAGCTGAAGTCGGATGCTTGACCGACTGAGCCACCCAGGTGTCCTGAGCTCTTTTAAATTTATTTTTATTTACCTTTTTATTTGAGAGAGAGAGAGCACATGCCAGTGGTAGAAAGGGGCAGAGAGAGAGAGAGAGAGAGAGAGTCAGAGAGACAGAGAACCCCAAGCAGACTCCACGTTCAGTGCAGAACCTGACTCAGGGTTTGATCCTGCGAACTTGGGGTCATGACCTGTACTGAAATCAAGAGTCAGATGCTTAACCGACTGAGCTACCCAGGCATCCCTAAATAGAGGTCTTTTACCAATTAGTTTTGGTGATACCATCCGGTGGTAGGAAATGCCACATATCTACAACACATACAGACACACACGAAAACCTTATAATTATTGTTTTAAAAATTTCAGCCATGAGGCATGTATGATAATGCAGAACTCTAGTTTATAAAAAAACAGTTGGATCTAGACTGGTTTTCTGGCAGATAGAATAAGTTAAGGTCACCTGCTCAGATGGCCAAAGCTGTTTTCTATTAACACTGGAGGAGAGGACACGTAAGATTTGTATTTATCCTTGAGAAGTAACCTTATGGAAGCAGTGGGCTCCGCTTTGGGCAAGAGTGGTTCTGTAGCCATTTGTATTTTTAAAAGTACATTTTTCCTTTTTCTTTTCAGTCTTAGAAATAGGAAATCATCTAGATAAAAGTTCTCAGAGAGGTTGTAAGAGTTTTGACATAAATAGGGGAGATCTGGAGATTGGCCTAAAGGACAGATTGAAGGATCTTTCATTGTTTCCATATTTCTAGTTGCGAACATTTATAAAATAAGGACAGTTGCTTTTAAAAAAATTTTTTTAATGTTTAATTATTTTTGAGAGAGAGAGAGACAGCGTGAGTGGGAGGGGGCAGAGAGAGAGGGAGACACAGAATCCGAAGCAGGCTCCAGGCTCTGAGCTGTCAGCATGGAGCCTGACGTGGGGCTCAAACCCACGAACCGTGAGATCATGACCTGAGCCGAAGTCAGACGCTTAACTGACTGAGCCACCCAGGCACCCAGGATGATTGCTTTTAACCCTTCAAGCAGTTGCAACTTAAATGACATTCTAGGTTGATCTATCCATCTGGTTTATTTCTTCCCCTCTGGGTGCATATTCTAATTTTAACTTAGGGGAGAAGGCCTTAAAAAAATTTCTATCAGGCTCTGATTTTCAGCTTCAATCTGGCCAACTGTTGACTCTAGAGCCATAATTGCCTTAGCATGGCGAGGAGAAGGAGGCTTTGATTTTAATGCCTAGTTCCCTGGCAGCTCATTTAAAGGATAAGAAGGAGGTGGAGCAGGTGGAAGTACTTCCGGAGTTGACCGTTTTGAGCTCAATTTTGTGATTATTTCAGATAGTTTCTTATTAGTTTCTTGCGTGGATAGTATCTGGTCAGTGTTTCTTTTAGAAGCTTCTAGATACCAATTAAAATATGCATCCCACTCCGGTTGTTTAGATTCGTAGCCGGCTCTCTTGAGTTGGGTGTGCAGATAAATGAATTAGGCATTCCAAAGGACCCCCATTTAGGCCAGCTGAGCGTTTAAGATCATCCTTAGTATACTTTTCTCATTTAGGAATTTGCAAATATATGATCCATGTGCATTAAACACGAGTCCCACCTGAGTCTTGGAAGGTGGTTCTCCATCACGTTTCTCCAATTGTGATGGTTTACCTCTCATCCAAGTGGTTTGAATGCTCGGCACTACCTAAGGGGTTTTATTGTGGACCCGTGTGCTGATTAGAGGGCTCTCGCTCTTGTAGGTGTTCCCTTGGAGCTGGTTGATCATATTTTGTGTCTCGGTGTTCTCTTGGTTTAGCCTAGCTAAATCGAAAGTGCTAGAAAGCTGGAAAGCTGAGTAGCCAACTCTTACGTGAGTCCCCCCCGGCAGAGCGACTAAATTATTTGTATTGTGAATGGGGATCCCTCTGGGACTGCTGCACAGTGTGAGGTTAACCTCTGTCACTGTTTAATGAGAAGAGCTAGTGTCCCTTGTCTTCAGATTCATTCAAAATCTCGTGTATATGATTGTAGTATTGAACATTCAAATTGGCAAAGCTGCAAAGGATTTTAAATTTCTGGGATGAGGATTCATCTCTCCAATAGACCTGCAACCTGTGCTCTACAGAATGGCGCCCCTTCTGACTTACGAAGAAGAAAACAGACAATGGATAAGACCTGAAACCTGTGTCATACACAGAATACCGCCCTTTTCCTGACTTTGCAAGAGAAAAGAAACAACAAGGAATAAGGCTCTGGATTTTCTACCAAACTGGGAGGTCTGGATCCCACCCAGGAAGGCCTCACCCAGTTGTCTGTATGCCATCCGAGGAGATCAGTTGGACACAAAGGGCCTGTTCTGGTACCAAGGCTCTGGTTCCTCGTTGAGTCCAGGCGAGAAGATGGCATCTCTTCTGGGGTCTCCTCGTGGTTGCCAAATTGTCGCCTGAAAAAGAAAAATCCAGCCTCAAAATAGGTTAGTAAGTGCTTTATTCGTTATGTTGTTGAGGATTATGGCCCGGGAGACAGTATTTCAGATTGCTCGGAAAGAATTGCTCAGAAGCTTGTTGGTTTACAGGGGGTTATATGCAAAAGGGGGAAGCAGTACGCGTGCTTGCAAGCAGTTCTCCGAGGTATAATTGCGCGTCACAAGGTATAATTTGTTCGATTGTAGAAATTAAGGTTTACTGATTTCCACATAGACTTGTGAAAGACCCTTAGGCTATCTTAATACAGGATGTTTCTATCATATTGGATGGTTCAAAAATATTGTTTGCATGCTTCTGCTTAACTGGCTTTCGGTACTTGTTCTTGGTTTCTCCTTGAGGTCACTTGGGATGGCCACAGGAGGCTGACATCAGTCACAAGCTGAATATGGTATTTAAGATGATGGCTTGGGCCATGTTGGGGAGTCCCTCAGTTTTCCTGGGTCTCTCCCATGCATACAGGAGATATACCTGTTATTAAACTTCTGTTTTTCACCTGTTGGCCCACCTTCTAGTAATTTATTAGACCAGCCAAAGCACCTAGAAGGAAAAAAGGGTAAGCTTTTCTACCCCTAAAGTATCATTTAGGTATGGGTCCTCTGTCCCACCACATCTTTCAAACAAATGTTACTAATAACAAAAACAACCTTAATTATTAAACGTGGTTGTATTTTTTTTTTGGCTTCCCCATGTTCCCCACTAGTAATTTTCTTTGCTGATATTTTTTGCTTTCTCTAGTTTTAAAATACGTTCATTAGCAAAACAGAACACTGTCTATTATGCAGAGCATCATCAAAAGCTAACCCTGGGGGTTTGAAACGTTTGTCTCCCAAGCTGAGAACTGGCATGGCGTGTTTCCCTGGCATGTTTTTTGGCCTTGGAAGCTAGCATCTTCTGGTTAAGAGCTGGTCTCCAGATAGACGAATCCACCACAGCACCGCACTAATTTCAGGCTATGGCCAACCAAGAACGACTTGTGCTTTCTGGTTTCCCTGGCACATGGCTGACATCACAGGGCTTACTCACTGTGATTAACACAGGAACAGCCTCCTGAAAAGAGAGGGCCAGCATCATTAGTGTCACCTCGTCACTGAGTGCTGAAGCTTCCATTCGCTCATTGGGGAAAATGCTTTTTACCTCAAAGATCTATTGTGAGGAATGAAAAGTAGAAATAGCTGTGAAGGGCTTTGCATCCACCAAGGATATGTGAGTCACCACCAGAGTCTCCGGTAGGACTGGGCTCAGCCGTAACATAACTCCCCAAATCCCCGTGGCTTAAACAGGGTAGAGGTTTATTTTTCTCTCATGAGAGAATCCAAAGGAAGTTGTAGGGGAGGAAAAATAATTTTCCTTTTACCTGTCTGAGTTCTTAGCTGAGACCCCTGTAATAAAAGATCAACGAGGAGAATCTGCCCCCCCCCATTAATTAACATGTTTGTCTCCTGTATGCATGTGAGGAGACCCAGGAAAACTGAGTGACTCTGAAGTGGCTTAACCAGTTGAAACACCGTCTGCAGCTAAAAACAAAAGAAAGGCATGGTGAGCATGAGTGTATGTATACCGGGGGGGCGGTTGTGAGGGGTGAGCAGGAAAGACACGGGTAAACTCGGGTAAGGTTGTTACGCGGATTTAAGTTGGTACCTTCTGCACCGATCATAGTTTCTTGTGATTTCGTCCTTCTCTTCCTGTACAGGGAGGGAGACACCAGTTACAAATGCAGAGTTCCCTCATACATGACAATGGCCATTACAGAAGGGTAGCTTCTGTTTTCAAAGCTTCTCTGGTGTGTCCTGTTTCTCAAAATCCTTATGGCAAAGAGGAGTATTTTGGGGTGGCATATTCTGCTCCCTTTCAAAATCTGGAGCATGCATGGCAGCTCTGCCCCACAAAGCTCTTAAGGACTTAGATTCCTCCTATATTATTGGTCCACGGTGTGTGGTTTCTAGTCCCATAATCACCTTCTGATCCAAGAGAGCTGCCAGAGCACCATTCAACTCCAAGGAAAAATACACTCACAGGGCGCCTTGGTGGCTCAGCTGGTTGAGCATCCCACTCTTGGCTTTGGCTCAGGTCACCATCTCACGGTTTGTGAGTTTGAGCCCTGCATTTGGCTCCACGCTGATGGTGCAGAGCCTGCTTGGGATTCTCTCTCTCTGCCCCTCCCCTGCTTTCTCTCTGCCTCTCTTGCAAAATAAATAAATCAACTTAAAAAAAATACTCTCCTGTGTGTTCCTCCTCTACTTAATACTTCACTCCTGGCACTTTTGATCACCAAATGTGTAGTGATGTTTCCCACACCAAGCAATTAGGTAATACCAACTGGATGTCCTACAGTTTAACTCAATTCTAACACAGTGTCAGACCCCACAGGGTAAGGGTTCAGTCCCACGAGTCTTCTGACCCCCTTCAGATATCAGTTGTAAGTCTAGGCTGTCATCTGTGCTTCTGAGTGACTATAAATCAGTTCCTACAACCCGTCCTTGGGTTTAATTAGTTTTCTAGGGCAGTTCCTAGAGCTCCAGAAGACAGTTTACTTACTAGATTACCAGTTTATTATGAAGGGGAACAAAATATACCACCTCAAAATATGCCTCTTTGGCATAAGGATTATTTTAAGTTGGTTATTTTTCAGAAACTTCAGGCACAGCGTGTCTGGATGGATTTGCCTCTCTGGGTTTGGGTGGGCTCTGAGACTGTGTTCGGATGATGTGGCATTTAGGGAACAGCTCCCTCAGCTGTACTGTCTGTTCTGGTGCCAGTCGGGGCCCAATCAGGAGACAGAAAACACACCAGTCATCAGAGAGAACTTGTTTTATTTTACTTTTTTTTGAGATTGTTCTGAAATAATTTTAGACTTACAGAAAAGTTTCAAAATTTGTCCAGAGGATTCCCATATACCCTTCACCCAGCTTTCCATAATATTCACACCCCACATAACCATCGCCAGAGTACAATGTTCTAAACCAAGAAATTAACATTAATATAATACTTTACACTACAGACTTCATTGGAATTTCTCCAATTGTCTCACCAGTGTCCCTTTATCTGGTCCAGGCTCCAAAGCAGGATCTCACATTTCATTTACTTTTCATGTTTCCTCAGTTTCTTTTGTCTTTCATGATCCTGACACTTTGGAAGAGTATTGTCCAATTACTTTGCAAGAGTATCTCTCAATTTGTTTGTCTGATATTTTCCCATGATTACGTGGAGATCATGCATTTTTGGCAAGAGTGTCATAGAAGTGGTGGCTGTGCCTTTCTCATTGCATCTTCTAAGGAGACATGTGATGTCAATATGTCTTATACTGGTGATAGTGACCTCGATCACATTAAGGTGGTGTATGTCAGGTTTCTCCACTATAAAGTTATGCTTTTTCTCTTGTAATCAATGAGTATCTTTGTAATTAGGATCTTTGACTCTTTGCAAATTTCGTGTTATTGTATTTTTACTCACTAGTATTAGCATCAGTTCTTACTTGCAACAATTATTACTGTAGTGTTTGCCCAATGGTGATTTTCTATCATTTTTTTGCTAACTGAAATTCTACCATAAGAAAAAAGATCCCCTTTTCCCCTACTGAGTTATTTGTGTATTTACATGCTTATTTATTTTCACCAGTATGGACTTAACAGAAAGCATTTAATAGAAGACATTTATGAATTAGCTATAAAGTTGTTCAGTAGGTACCTGAAAAGCTAAAAAAGGAACGCTTGCCCAACATTATTAGCCATTAGAAAAATACAAAGTAACCACAAGATAGTACTAAACCACTATCAGAATTGGCTAAAATAAAAAATAGTGACAAGACCAAATGCTGGTGAGGGTGCAGGGAAACTGCATGTCTCATACATTGCTGGTGGGATTGCAAAATGGTGCAGCCTCTCTGGAAAACACTTTGGCAGTTTCTTAAACTAATCATACAACTACCATATGATCTAGCTTTTAGACTCTTAGGTATTTATCCCTAAGAAATGAAAAGTTAGAACAAGGGAACTATGAATCTCAAAGAAAATATTAAGACTCAGGGGAGCACCTGGCTGGCTCAGTGGAGCATGTGACTCTTGATCTTGGGGTCACTTGAGTTCAAGCCCCATGTTGGGCATAGAGTTTACTTAAGAAAATATTAGACTTGGAAACTGAATAAATAAAAGTGAAAATAATGTAAAAAAATATGAAAACTTAATGTTCACACAAAAGCCTTTATACACTTGTGGCTCTTACAAATAAAGCCTTATTTGTCATTCAGTGGTAAGTGGCTAAACAGACTGTGGTACATCCACACTAAGGAACACTACTTGGGGCGCCTGGGTGGGTCAGTCAGTTGAGCAACTGACTCTTGACTTTGGCTCAGGTCATCATCTTGAGGTTCGTAGATTTGAGCCCTGTGCCGGGCTCTGTGCTGGCAGTGCGGAGTCTGTTTTGGATTCTCTCTCTCCCTCACTGCCCCTCTCCTACTCATGTGCTCTGTCTCTCTTTCAAAATAAATAAATAAACTTAAAAAAAGGAATACTACTCAGTAATAAAGAAGGAACAGCCTAGTGATATACACAACAACTTGGATAAATCTCCAGGGAGCTATGTTGAGTAAAAAAAGCCAATGCCCAAAGTTTATGTACTATACGATTCCATTTACAGTAGTTTTTTGAAATGATAAAATTTTAGAAATTCAGAGGGATTAGTGATTGCCAGGGGTGGTGGGGATCAGAGAGAAGAGGTGGCTGTGGTCATAAAAGGACATCAGGATGTATCCTGGCGGTGATAAAACTATGCTATTTTGGATTGTGGTGGATACACAGACTGGCACATGTGATAAAAGTGTACAGAATGATATACACATAGAAATACACACAGATGAGTACAAGTAACACTGAGGAAATAGGAGTAAGAACGTTGGGTTGTATCAATGTCACTGTCCTGGCAGTGAGATTACACTATAGTTTTTGCAAGATGTCACCACTGGGGGAAACTGGGCAGTGTCCAAGGGATCTCTCTGTATTATTTCTTACAACTCTGTGTGAATCTATAATTATCCCAACGGAATTTCTAATTAAAAGAAGATGAACACCAAGGCATCAAAGAGGTAGCAACTGCGGGAAGCAGCTACCACCCCTTGGGCTGAAGGAGCAAAGGGAAGATGATGGAATCATTATAATTTAGAAAGTTGGAGGAGGGACCCCATGAAGATAAAACTTAGACCTCTCAGGAGGGGCCACCAGACTGCCAAGGGAGGTGGCACAACGACACTTGTTCTGCAGGTGTTGGAGAAACCGTAAACTGCATTTAGCTGCCGCTACAAGAGGTGCTGTTGCCCTTACTGAAGAAGCATTGCTGGGTGTTGCTCACAGGAGCGGGAAACAAACGGGCCTGAGCATGTTCCTCTTCCTCCTCCAGCCAAAAATCTCCCTCTAGCACCCACTATTGGCAGAGCTTAACAAAGACCAGCTCGCAAAACTGCTGAGCCCCAGGCCCTAGACCACAAAGCAGAGTGTAGAAGGGGTGGGTTTGGAGCCTAGACACAATAACTGAATAACCGGCACAGCCCCCAAAGGTAATAGGTCTCCTCCTGTTGAAAAAATGCACACAGAAGATGTGCAGCTCAACAGTTTACCACAAAATGAATACTCTTGCAACCGCCACCCAGATCTAAAACCTACATCTCCCCTGAGCTTCCTGCAATCTTTCTCCATCTTCCCCTCCCCACCGCCAGAGGTAAGCACTATCCTGGCTTTTCTGGTAATTACTTCCCAGCTTTTCTTTATAGCATGCAGCTTTGAACACTACAGTTTTGCTTGTTTTGGAAGTTTATAGAAATGGAATCAGACAGTGTGTATTCCTTCGTGTCTGGCTTCTTTTTTTTTTTTAATTTTTTAATTTTTTTTTTTTTAATTTTTGAGAGAAAGAGAAACCGAATGTGAGAGAGGGAAGGGCAGAGAGAGAAAGGGAGACACAGAATCTGAAGCAGGCTCCAGACTCTGAGCTGTCAGCACAGAGCCTGATGCTAGGCTCAAACTCACAAACTGTGAGATGGTGGCCCAAGCTGAAGTTGGACGCTTAACTGACTGAGCCACCCAGGAGCCCCTATGTCTTGGCTTCTTTTGTGAAACATTATTTTGGTGAGGCTTATCCATGTTTTGTGTGGCTATAGTTTGCCCATCATACTTGCTATATCGTATTCCATTGTATGACTATATTACAATTTATTTATTCATTCTACTACTGATGGATATTTGGCATATTTCTGCTTTGGAGTTCTTAGAAATAATGCTGCCATTATTAATAGTCTTGTGCATATCTGTTGGTGTAGAAGTGCATGCATTTCAGTTGGATATATATGTCGATGTGGAATAACTGGGTCATGGTGTATTCATATCTTCAACTTCAGTTGATAATGCTGGACTGTTTGCCAACTTACATTCCCTTCCTTGGTGTATGGAGTCCCCATTGTTCCTCATCTTGATCAGCACTTACTATTGTCTGACACCACCAGTTGAGTGTATATTGGTATCTTTTAAAAAAATTTTTAATGTTTGTTTATTTTTGAGAGAGAGAGAGAGAGTGAGAACAGGGGAGGGGCAGAGAGAGAGGGGGACACAGAATCCTAAGCAGGCTCCAGGCTCTGAGCTGTCAGGGCAGAGCCCGACGCAGGGCTCGGACTCCTGAAAAGTGAGATCATGACTGGACGCTTAACTGACTGAGCCACCCAGGCGCCCTGAGTGTATATTGGTATCTTGATGTTTTAATAAACATCTCTATGATTACTAATGAGGTTGAGAATATTTTCATATGTTGATTGGCTAGTTGGATATTCACTTTTGTGAAGTACCTGTTCAAGTCTCATACATTTTTCCACTGTTTTTTCTGTCTTCCTGATTTATAGGAAACTGCCCTTTGATACATATACCTTGTAATATTTTCTCCCATTCTGTGGCTTACCTTTTCAGCTGTAATCCTATCTTTTGATAGTCTTAATTCATTCTTATGATCCTAAACTGAATAGTCTAATTTATCAGTCTCTTTCTTTATGGTTTGTACTTCTTGTGTCCTGTTTAAATCATTTCCTACCCTACATTCTGAGGATATTCTAGAATGCTATTTTGTGGAAGCTCTATTATTTTGCCTTTTCATATTTATTTTATTTTATTAAATTGTATTTAAATCCAAGTTAACATACAGTGTAATAATGGTTTCAGAACTAGAATTTAGTGATTCATCACTTACATGCCTTTTCACATTTAGATCTATACTCTGACCAGAGTTGATTTGTGTGTATGATGTCAAGTACAAATTAAGATTTTTTTTTTACATGGTTATCTGAATGTCCTCCATTATTTATTGAAAAGACTGTCCTTTCACCCACTGCCCACAGCTCTGCCAGTGTCCAAATATGTTGGGATTGCTTCTGGGATTTCTGTTTCATTCCATTGGTCTATATATCTATCTTTGTGCCAATACCACACTAGTTTACTTACTGTAGCCTTATGGTAAGTCTTCAAAGCTGTTCAAGGAAGTCCTCACACCTTGTTCTTCTCTTTCAATATTGTCTTGACTATTCTAGGTCCTTGGAATTTCCACGTAGCTTTTATAATTGGCTTGAGTTCCACAAACAAAACAAAACACAGAAAATCTTGTTGGAATGTTGAATTAGATTGTATTGAATCTGTAGACCAGTTTGGGGGGAGAGTTTACATCTTTACAATATTGCGTCATCCCACCCATGACTATCATATATTTCTGCTTTTATTTAGATCTTCTTTCAAGATTTTCAATGTTTTATAAACTATAAACTACATAGGAGTCTTGCGTGTCTTTTGTGAGACTTATTCCTAGATGTTTGATGTTGTTCAAATCTTGTATATTCCTACTGATTTTTTTGTCTGCTTGTCTATCATTACTGAGAGAGGCATGTTAAAATAGACCATTATTATATTGATTTGTCTATTACTCCTTGATGTTGTGTCAATTTTTTTTCTTGGAAGCTAGGTTATTAGGTGATTGCCAGTATAGAATTGCTGTATCTCCCTGGTAAATGGAACCTTTTTTTAACATGATGAAATGCTCTCTAATAATGCTTTTATTCTGTTTTCTTTAAAAAAATATTTTATTTTTAAGTAATCTCTACACTTAACGTGGGGCTTGAACTCACAACCTGGAGATCAAGAATTGTACACTCAACTGAGCCAGCCAGGCCCCCCTCTAGTAATGCTTAAAAAAATTTTTTTTTAAGTTTATTTATTTTGGGTGGAGAGAGAGTGTGAGTGAGGTAGGGGCAGAGACAGAGGGGAGAGAGAGAATCCCAAGCAGGCTCTGCACTGTCAGCACAGAACCCAACATGGGGCTCAAACCCATGAACTACAAGATCATGACCTGAGCTGAAACCAAGAGTTGGATGCTTAACCAACTGAGCCACTCAGGTGCCCCAGAAGTTAACACACTCTTATTCTTTTTTTTTTTTTTTTAAGTTTTTATTTTAATTCCAGCTAGTTAACACAGTATTATATTAGTTTCAGGTGTACAACAGAGTGATTCAACACTTGGGTACAACACCCAGTGCTCATCATGACAAATGTACTCCTTAATCCCCATCACCTGTTTTACCCTCCCTCCCCACCCCCCCCCCATTGGTAACCATCAGTTTGTTCTCTATAGTCAAGAGTCTGTTTCTTGGTTTCTCTATTTTTTCTTTGCTTGTTTGTTTTGTTTATTAAATTCCACATGAGTAAAATCATATAGTATTTGTCTTTATCTGACTGGCTTATTTCACTTAACATAATATACTCTGGTTCCATCCATGTTGTTGCAAATGGCAAGATTTCATTCTTTTTGATGGCTGAATAATATTCCATTGTGTATCTATGCCATTTCTTCTTTATCCATTCATCAGTTGATGGACACTTGGGTTGCTTTCATAGCTTGGCTATTGTAAATAATGCTGCAATAAACATAGGGGTTCATGTATTCCTTTGAATTAGTGTTTTTGTATTTTTTTTGGCAAATGCCCAGTAGCACAATTATTGGACTGTAGGGTATTTCTGTTTTTATTTTTTTAAGGAGACTCCATACTGTTTTCCACAGTGCTGCACCAGTTTGCATTCCTACCAACAGTGCAAGAGGGTTCCTTTCTCTTTACATCCTCCCCAACATCTGTTGTTTCTTGTGGTGTTGATTTTAGCCATTCTGACAGGTGTGAGGTGATATCTCAGTAAGTTTTGTTTTGCATTTCTCTGATGATGAATGATGTTGAGCATCTTTTCATGCGTCTGTTGGCCATCTGTATGTCTTCTTCGGAGAAATGTCTATTCATATCCTCTGCCCATTTTTTAATTGGACTATTTGATTTTTGAGTGTTGAGTTGTATAAGTTCTTTATATATTTTGGATACTAACTTTTTATCAGATAGGTCACATGCAAATATCTTCTAAAGGTAAAAGGTTACTTTTTAGTTTTGTTGATTATTTCCTTTGCTGTGCAGAAACTTTTCATTTTGATGTAGTCCCAATAGTTTGTTTTTGCTTTTATTTTTCTTGCCTCAAGAGACATATCTAGAAAAATGTTGCTGTGGTTGATGTCAGAGAAATTACTGCCTATGGTCTCATCAAGGATTTTTATGTTTTCAGGTCTCATATTTAGGTTTTTAATCCATTTTGAGTTTGTGTGTGTAAGAAAGTGGTCCAGTTTCATTCTTTTGCATGTAGCTGTCCAGTTTTCTCAACATCAATTGTGGAAGAGATTGTCTTTTTCCCATTGTATATCCATTCCTCCTTTGTCAAAGATTAATTGACCATATATCTGGGGGCTTATTCCTGGGTTTTCTAGTCTATTCCATTGATCTATGTATCTCTTTTTATGCCACTACCATACTGTTTTAATTACTAGCACTTTGTAATATAACTTGAAATCTGGAATTGTGATACTTCAAATTTTGCTTTTCTTTTTCTTTTTGATATTTTAAAGTAATATATACATCCAATGTGGGGTTCAAACTTACAACCCCAAGATCAGGAGTCACATGCTTTATTGACTGAGCCAGCCAGGCACCTTTGCTTTTCTTTTCAAGATTGTTTTTGCTATTCATGGTCTTTTGTGAATCCATACAAATTTTAGGATTGTTGATTCTAGTTCTGTGAAAAATGCTATAGGTATTTCAGTAGGGATTGCATTAAATATGTATATTACTTCAGGTAGTATAGACATTTTAACAATATTTGTTTTTCCAGCCCATGAACATGGAATTTCTTTCCATTTCTTTGTGTCAACTTGAATTTCTTTTTTTTAACGTTTATTTTTATTTCTGAGAGAGAGAGAGAGAGACAGACAGACAGACAGACAGCGTGAGCAGAGGAGGGGCAGAGAGAGAGGAAGACACGGAATCCGAAGCAGGCTCCAGGCTCTGAGCTGTCAGCACAGAGCCTGATGCGGGCTTTTGAGTACAGATCTTTCACCTCTTTGGTTTATTCCTGGATATTTTATTGTTTTTGTAATTGTAAATGAAATTGTTTTCTTAATTTCACTTTATGCTGCTTCATTTTTAGTGTATAGGAATGCAACAGATTTCTTTACATTGATTTTGTATCCTGTGATTTTACTGAATTCATTTATCAGTTCTAGTAGTTTTTTTGGTGGTCTACAGGGTTTTCTATATATAGTATCATGTCATCTGAAAATAGTGCAAGTTTTACTTCTTTCTTACCAGTTTGGATGCCTTTTATTTCTTGCTGTGGCTAGGACTTCAGTACTATGTTGAATAAAAGAGGTGAGAGTTGACATCCTTGTCTTGTTCTTGATCTTAGAGGAAAAGTCCTCAGTTTTTCACCATTAAGTGTGATGTTACCTGTGGGTTTTTCATATATGGCCTTTATTATGTTGAGGTATGTTGCTTCTAAACCTACTTCATTGAAAGTTTTTATCATGAATGGATATTGTACTCTGTCAAATGCTTTTTCTGCATCTCTTGAAATAATCATTTTCTAAACCTTTTCTCTTGTTAATATGATGTATCATATTGATTGATTTACAAATATTGAACCCCTCTTACATCCCTGGAATAAATCCCACTTGATTATGGTGAATGACTTTTTAAAATGTATTGTTCAATTTGGTTTGCTAGTATTTTGTGGAGGATTTTTGCATCTATGTTCATCAGAGATATTGACCTATAGTGTCTTTATCTGGTTTTGGTATCAGCTAATGCTGGCCTTGTAGAATGAATTTGGAATGTTGCCTTCTTCTTTTATTTTTTTGAATAGTTTGAGAAGAATAGGTATTAACTCTTCTTTAAATTTTTGGTAGAATTCAATGGCTGTGAAGCCATCTGATCCTGGACTTTTGTTTGTTGAGTGTTTTTTTTTTTTTAAATTACTGATTCCATTTCATTGTTAGTAATTGGTCTATTCAAATTTTGTATTTCTTTCTTATTCAGTTTTGGAAGGTTATATGTTTCTTGGAATTTATCCGTTTCTTTTAGATTGTCCCATTTGTTGGCATATACAGTTTCATAATATTCTCTTTTAATCTATTGTATTTTTGTGGTGTTATTTAGCCTTCATTTCCTCTCATTTTGTTTAGTCTCTCTCTCTCTCTCTGTCTCTCTCTCTCTCTCTCATGAGTCTGGCTAAAGTTTTATCAATTTTATTGATCTTTTAAGAACCAACTCCTGGTTTCATTGATCTGTTCTATTGTGTTTTTTTAGTCTCTATTTAATTTATTTCTGCTCCAGTCTTTATTGGGTCCTTCCTTCTAGTGGTTTTCTATTTTGTTTGTTCTTTCTTTTTTCTAGCTCCTTTAGGTGTAAGGCTAAGTTGTTTGAGATTTTTCTTGCTTCATGAGGTATGCTTGTATTGCTATACTCTTCCATTTAAGAACAGCTTTTGCTGCATCCCATAGATTTTGGACCATTGTGTTTTCATTTTCATTTGTCTCCATGTATTTTTTTAATTTCCTCTTTGATGTCTTGGTTGACCTATTCATTGTTTAGTAGCATATTATTTAACTCCCATGTATTTGTGGTCTTTCCAGTTTTTTTTTCTTGTGGTTGATTTCTAGTTTCATAGATTTGTGGTTGGAAAAGATGCATGATATAACTTCAGTCTTTTTGAATTTGTTGAGACTTGTTTTGTGGCCTACTGTGTGATGTATTCTGGAGTGTGTTCCATGTGCCCCTGAGAAGAATGTGTATTCCATTGTTTTTGGATGAAATGTTCTGAATATATTTGTTATATACACCTGGTCCAATGTGTCATTCAATGCCACTATTTCCTTGTTGATTTTTTTTTTTGACTGGATGATCTGTCCATTGATGTAAATGGGGTGTTAAAGTCCTCTGCTATTATTGTATTACTATCAAGTTCTTTCTTTATGTCTGTAACTAGTCACTTTATGTATTTGGGTGCTTTCATGTTGGGTGCATAAGCATTTACAATTGGTATATCTTCTTGGATTGTTCCCTTTATGATTCTGTAGTGTCCTCCTTTGTCTCTTGTTATAGTCTTTGTTTTAAAGTCTGTTTTGTTTGATATAAGTATTGCTACCTCAGCTGTCTTTTTGCTTCCATTTACATGATAAATGCTTTTCATTCCTTTACTGTAATCTGCATGTGTGTTTAGGTATCAAGTGAGTCTCTTATAGGCAGCATATACACGGGTCTTGCTTTTTATCCATTCTGTCACCCTATGTCTTTTGATCAGAGCAATTAGTCCATTTACATTCAAATCAATTATTGATAGGTGTGTGCTTATTGTCATTTTCCTACTTGTTCTGTGGTTGTTTTTGCAGTTGTTCTCTGTTCTTTTCTTGTGTTCCTGTCTTTGCATGTGGTCTGACGGCTTTCTTTAGTGGTATACTCGGATTCCTTCCTTTTTATTTTTTCCATATCTATTATAGGTTTTTGATTTGTGATTACCATTAGGTTTGTATGTAACATCCTATGCTTATAGCAGCCTATATTAAGTCGATCACTTAAGTTTGAACCTATTCTACAAGGCCTAAATTTTTCTTCTCCCTTGTTATGTTTTATGTATATGTCATACTTTATATCATTTTATTTTGTGAATACCTTGACTGATTTTTTTTAAGTTTATTTATTTATTTTGAGAGAGAGAGAGAGAGAGAGAGAGAGAGGCAGAGAAAATTGTAAACAGGCTCCACACTGTCAGTGTGGAGCCCGATACGGGGCTCAAACTCACGAACTGTGAGATTATGACCTGAGCTGAAATCAAAAGTTGGATGCTTAACTGACTGAGCCACCCAGGCATCCCCTACCCCCCACCACGTTGACTAGATATAATTGGTTTTACTGCTTTTGTGCTTTAATCTCCATACTGGTTTTATAAGTGATTAACCTACTGCTTTTATTATGTTTGTATTTAAATGTGAAGTTTTTTCCTTTCCTTTCCTAATTTTCTTACCCATGATTATGGCCTTTACTTTCCACTCAAAGGCTTCCCTTTAACATTTCTTTTTTAAAACATTTTTTAATGTTTATTTATTTTGAGAGAGAGAGAGAGAGACAGAGACAGAGACAGAGTGTCAGTGGGGGAGGGGCAGAGAGAGAGGGAGACACAGAATCTGAAGCAGGTTCCAGGCTCTGAGCTGTCAGCACAGAGCCTGTCCCAGGGCTGGAACCCACAAACTGTGAGATCATGACCTGAGCTGAAGTTGGACTCAACCAACTGAGCCACCCAGGTGCCCCTCCCTTTGACTTTTCTTAAATGGCTGGCTTAGTGGTGATGAAATTCTTTAACTTTTGTTTGTCTGGGAAACCCTATCTCTCCTTTTCTTCTGAATGCTAGCCCTGCTAGATAAAGTATTCTGTGGGTTTTTTTCCTTTCAGCACTTTGAATATATCATGCTATTCCCTTCTGGAAGTTGATATTTCTTCTTCTGAAAAATCAACTGATAGCTTTACGGGGTTTCCCTTTCATGAAACTGTTTTCTTTTCTCTTGTTGCTTTAAAAATTCTCTCTTTATCACCACTTTTTACCATTTTAATTATTATGTATCTCAGTGTGGATCTCCTTGGGCTCATCTTGTTGGGGATTCTCTGTCCATCCTGGATCTGGATGTCTGTTTTCTTCTCCAGATTAGGGGAGTTTTCACCTATTATTTCTTCAAATAAATTTTCTGCCCCCTTTTCTCTCTCTTCACCTTCTGGGATCCTTATAATGTGAATGTTGTTATGCTTGCTGATGTCACTGAGTTCCCTTAACCTATTCTCATTTTTTAAATTGTTTTTGATTTTTGCTGTTCAGCTTGGTTGCTTTACCATTACTCTGTTCTCCAGGTTGCTGATCCATCTTCTGTCTCCTCTTATGCACTATTGATTCCTTCGAGTGTGTGTTTTTTTAAAGATTTTATTTTTAAGGAATCTCTACACCCAACATGGACTCAAACTCCTGACCCTGAGATCAAGAGTCGCATGCTCCACTAACTGAGCCAGCCAGATGCCTCCCCCCACCCCCCGTCAGTGTGTTTTAAATTTTAGCTATTGAGTTATTTATCTCTGATTGGTTCTTTTTTATGTTTCCTACCACTTTGTCAAGGGTCTCTACCGAGGTCCTCCACTCTTCTGTCAAGTCCCGTGACTATCTTTATGACTATATTACTTTGAATTCTTTATCAGACATTTTGCTTATCTCTGTTTCATTTAGCTCTTTTATTGTGGTTCTGTCCTGTTCTTTCATTTGGGACACATTCCCAATGTGTCTCCTCAGTTTGTCTAACTCTGTGTGTCTGTCTGTGTTAGGAAAGTCAGCTATGTCTGCCGTTCTTGAAAGTAGTGGCTTATGAAGTCAGAGGTCCTATAGTGCCCTGAAGTGCAGTGTCCCCTGCTTGGGGGACCAGAGCGTGGCACTTCAGGGGTGTCTGTTATGTGTGTCACATGTGTCCTGCTGTTATGGCTGAGCCGCTTTGCCTTCAGTCCAGTTGGCTACAATGGGTCTCTTTGCCTATTGTAGGCAGTGTTTGGTCCCTGTGGTGTTGGTGGGCCAGTCTGGGACCACCTTGGGCTTGATTTGGGTCAGACTAGATGCCTGCCCTTAGTGTGCCAGAACTGCAGTCACACTGCCCTGCAGGGTGCCTTACTTGCATTGTTCCCTGAGAGGCTTTTTTGGGGGGGGGTAGACCTGTAGTCAAACCAGCTCATCTGTTGAGGTTGGAGTGACCCTGAACTACAGGGCTGTCTTCTTGTGCTGCTGCTCCCTGTGAGGTTTTTGTTGGTGAGCTGGGCTGGCATTCAGATCAGATGACTTTTCCTTGCCTGCTGCTGGGGCTGCAGCTTAAATGGTGTGTGTGTGTGTGTGTGTGTGTGTGTGTGTGTGTGTGTGATTATCTCCCCCTCTCCAAAGGGCAGGAGTCATGTTGGAATGGTTGCTGGTCACTGTCAGGGTTGCTTGCAGAATGAGATGTGACAGGAGCCACTTTGGAGGGACTCCTGGTGGAGTGTGGTGGGTTGGGTGGGGCAAGTCTGCAGGAGAGTGCAGGGAAGGTATGGAGCATGCAGCATTAGCAAGATAGGTGGTGAGTGTTCGTGCTGGTTCCTGCAGGTGTCCCTCTATCTAGGCCTGGGGAGGAGGGGAGAGAAATGGCACCTGCCAGCTCCCTCATTTTTAGAGAAATCTCCAAGAGATCCCTGCCCTTCCAGTGCATGTTCTGAGATTAGCAAATAAATCTCCTTCCCATACATACATCTTAGGCACTCACTTTTCAAACTGCTGCTTCTATGTTGTATTTTAGTGGGACTGTTTATTGTGCTGTCTCTTTAAGGGCAGGGACTCAGTTTCCTATCCATCCCCACCTCCCAGAGCTGAGCCTACTGATTAAAAAAATTTTTTTTAATTTATTTTGGGAGGGGAGGGAGGGTAGGGCAGAGAGAGAGGAAGAGAGAGAATCCCAAGCAGACTCCATGCTGTCAGCACAGACCCCGATGTGGGGCTTGAACACAAACCGTGAGATTGTGGCCTGAGCTGAATCCAAGAGTTGGACGCTCAACCAACTAGCCACCCAGGCACCGCAAGCTTGCTGGTTTTTAAAGAGTTAAATCCCACTGATTATAAAAACTCTCAAAGGTACGGGGCGCCTGGGTGGCTTAGTCAATTGAGCATCTGACTTCCGCTCAGGTCATGACCTCGCAGTTGATGACTTTGAGCCCCATGTTGGGCTCTGCGCTGACATCATGGAACCTGCTTGGGATTCTCTCTCTCCTTCTCTCTATGGCTCTCACATGCTTATGCTCTTTTTCTCTCACAAATAAAAAAATAAACATTAAAAAAACCCCTCAAAGTTAAGGCCCATTGGGTTTCAAAGCCAAATATTATGAGGATTTGTCTTCCCACTGTGGGTCCCCCATGTCTGGGGTGTCTGCTGTGGGATAGATTCCTCTTCCTTCTCTGTGCTTGGGGTATCCCTCCCATTTGTGGTTAGTCCAGCTTGAGTTTGTTTCCCAACAGCATGTCTGCCCCTCCTACATTCTTCAATGTGGCCTCCTCTCTACAATTAACAGTGGAGAGTCAGTTCTGCCAGTGTTCAGGTCGTTTTCTGGGCCGGATGCACTGATGTGGCTGTTATTTAAGTGTGTCCTTGGGATGAAGTGAGCTTAGGGTCCTCCTACTCCGCCATCTTCCCAGGTTCCCAAAACATCATTGTTATCTGTTTACCCAGATGTATTCATCTGTTTACCTATTTTCTCCTGTGCCTAGCTATTTTGTAATGTCAGACATTGTATCTGCTAAACTACTTGATGAAAACAAATTTTTTAATGTTTGTTTATTTTTGACAGAGAGAGGGAAGGACAGAGCGTGAGTGGGGGAGGGGCAGAGAGAGAGAGAGAGGGAGACACAGAATCTGAAGCAGACTCCAGGCTCTGAGCTGTCAGCACAGAGCCTAATGTGGGGCTTGAACCCACGAACTGGGAGATCATGACCTGAGCTGAAATCAAGAGTCGGACACTTAACTGACTGAGCCACCCAGGTTCCCCTATTAATACTTTTCTTTAATGGTTTATACATTTTGAGTTTTAAGAAATCCTTCCTTAGCCTGAGGTTGTAAAATATTTTATACATATACAAACACACACATACACATATATAATATTATATATATTTATATATAGTATTTTTTAATGTTTTTATTTATTTTAGTAATCTCTATGCCCAACATGGGGCTTGAACTCACAACCCTGAGATTGAGAGTTGCACACTCTTTCAACTGAGTCAGCTAGATGCCTCTTCATATAGTATTTTTTATTTTTTTGTTTTTGAGAGAGAGTCAGATGCCCAAACAACTGAGCCACCCAGGCGCCCCTACGGTATTTTTTGAAGATTTGCTTTTCACATGTTGTTTAGCCATCAAGCATGTTATTGTTTATATATGATGAGGTATGGATCTAATTGAAGTGTTTTCCATATGGATAATCCAATAGAATAGTCCGTGGTTTCGCCACTGCACCGAAGTCCTGTCTGCATTGCATTCAATTTTTCACATACTTGTGGATCTGAGATCTGTGTTTCATTGCCTGGGTCTGTCTGTCTCTCCCTGCACACTGTCATTATTACTTCAATTAAGCTCTCTAATATGTTCTATTTTCTGGTTGGGCAACCCTCTGCTTAAGATGTTTGTTCTTTTTGACCTGGTACGACCCTTCCATTGTAGTTTCTTTAGACCAATGACCCATGTAGTGCAGAGAGCTGAAGCTGGCAGCTTGAGTGCTCGGGCAGAAATCCAATGCTTATTAGGGGAATAAATTATTCTGACTGAATTTCATGCCCTGTTACGAGGTGTCTTTTGACTTCTGTGCTGCCTCTTTTCCCCTCTTTGCCACTATCTGAACCTCCAGGTCTGTCTGGAGAAAGCTGGAGAAAGCTGCCTTTGCAGCTGGGTGGGAGGCTCTCTAGGAATCAGGGCCTGATGGCGGTGGCCAGGCCTAGTCAGAGGGCGAGTGCGACTTCCTAGCCTTTAGCTACTGCCATGCTGCATCCTCTAATATGAGCACATCAGACAGCCATTTGCAAAATGCTCAGCTTTTGCTCAGCTCATTCACTTAAAAAAAAACCCGTGAATAGATTCTATCTACCTTAGCTTCACTTGAGCAATGGTAGCTGTAATCCTTATACATGTAATCATGTAGACATTACCGTAAACTATGAAACACAAGTCATCTGTGTTTTTTTATTTCATAAAATAGTCTGGGACAAGGGGCGCCTGGGTGGCTCAGTCTGTTGAGCGGCCCACTTCGGCTCAGGTCATGCCCTCGCGGTTCGTGAGTTCGAGCCCTGCGTTGGGTCTATGTTGACAGGTCGGAGCTTGGAGCCTGCTTTGGATTCTGTGTCTCCCTCTCTCTCTGCCCCTCCCCTGCTTGTGCTCTCTTTCTCTCTCTCTCAAAAATAAATATAAAAAAAATAAAATGAAATAGTCTAGGACCACCAGGAGCATATGTGTTAGGCCCAAGTGTAGTGAGGTTGAGGAAGGGTAATGAGGAGGGCTTTCAGGGAGGAAGAAGGTGGCTAAATAGCTTCCCAGCAGTTATGTGCGCTCCTCGCATAAACTGAGCATGCGGGGTTAAGCCAGGTGCCCAAGAAACACGGCCTGGACTGGCTCTGTTACTACCGTATGCCACCCAGTTCCACACGGGTTGGGGTGGGGTGCAGGAGGGGAACACAGTGTATAGATGTGGAGACCGAGCCATGAAATTGTCCTTGGTATGTGGCTCCAACCATCACCTGAGCTAAGGGAGCAAGGGAATGAGTTTGAGAGATTTAAAAAAAAAAACTTACATATCAAGTAAAATTGCAAAATAAAGAAAAATTCATTTATTATCTGACCTTCATAATGCGACTGCTATTTGAATTTGGGGATATTTGTTTATGAGGAAGAACTCTCAGATGCCTGAGGAAGGAGGTACAATAAGGCATTCAAAGCATTTAGTGCTTGAACATGAGAGTAACTACTCAGTAAATGTCACCGATTGCCTTTATTATTTTTAGATTTTTTTTTTGTGAAAACTGGTACAGAGAAATGTAATTGTATGAAAAATATGAACTTTAATTTATATGGTTTTTGGTAAATGTCACTAAATTATTTACAGTGCTCTGAGAAATGGTTGAAAATGTTAGTTTTGGGGTACATGGGTGGCTCAGTCAGTTATGTGTCCAACTTCGGCTCAGGTCATGATCTCATGGTTCATGAGTTTGGCCCCGCATTGGGCTCTCTGTTGTCAGCACAGGGCCCACTGCAGATCCTCTGCCCCCTCTCTCTCTGCCTCTCCCCTACTTGTATACTCTCTAAAAAATCAATGAACATCAAAAAAATGCTAGTTTCATCAACACACATTAGCTTTGGGTATTGTATTTTTAAAGTCTGCTAATTAATAAGTAAATATAACATCTCAAGATTTTTTTCAAGCAGTTAAGCACTCATTTAACATCTCAAGATTTTTTAAAAAGTTTATTTTGAAAGGGAGAGGGAGTACACGGAAGCAGGGAAAGGGCAGAGAGAGAGGGAGAGAGAATCCTAAGCAGGCTCTGTGCTGTGAGTGCAGAGCCCAATAAAGGGCCCAAACTCACAGACTATGAGATTAAGACCAGAGCTGAAATAGTCAGAGGCTTAACCTACTGAGCCACCCACGCACCCCTAACATCTCAAGATTAAAAAAAAGTTTAATGGGAATGCAAGCTGGTGCAGCCACTCTGGAAAACAGTATGGAGGTTCCCCAAAAAACTAAAAATAGAACTTCCCTACCACCCAGCAATTCCACTAACTAGGTATTTATCCAGAGGATACAGGTGTGCTGTTTCCAAGGGGCACATGCACCGCCATATTTATAGCAGCACGATCAACAATAGCCAAAGTATGGAAAGAGCCCAAATGTCCATCGATGGATGAATGGATAAAGATGTGGTGTGTGTGTGTATATACATACAATGGAGTATTACTCGGCAATCAAAAAGAATGAAATCTTGTCATTTGCAACTACGTGGATGGAACTGGAGGGTATTATGCTAAGTGAAATTAGTCAGAGAAAGACAAAAATCATATGACTTCACTCGTATGAGGACTTTAAGAGGCAAAACAGATGAACATAAGGGAAGGGAAACAAAAATAACAAAAACAGGGAGGGGGCAAAACAGAAGAGACTCATAAATATGGAGAACAAACTGAGGGTTATGGGAGGGGTTGTGGGAGGGGGGGATGGGCTAAACGGGTAAGGGGCACTAAGGAATCTACTCCTGAAATCATTGTTGCACTGTATGCTAACTAACTTGGATGTAAATTTTAAAAAATAAAAAAACAAAGAAAAAAATAGATGGAGATTTTACAGCTAAAAGAAATAAATTAAAAAAAATCAACTTGTATTTCCTTGATCATTGAGATAATTTTCAGTGTTTTAAAAAAAGTTTTTATTTAATTATTTAGTAATTTCAATAACATGGGGAATTCACATCACATCGAACTCACAACACTGAGATCAAGAGTCGTATGCTCTTTGGACTGAGCCAGCCAGGCGCCCCAATGTTTGTTTTTTAATAGTACTTTTACCTAGAGTCAATTAAATGTCCTTTGTTATACACTGGGATGTTAGTATTTTTTTTTTTTAATGTTTATTTTTGAGAGAGACAGAGACAGAATGTGAGTGGGTTAGGGGCAGAGAGAGAGGGAGACACAGAAGCAGAAACAGGCTCCAGGCTCTGGGCTGTCAGCACAGAGCCCGACACGGGGCTCGAACTCACGAGCTGTGAGATCATGACCTGAGCCGAAGTCGGACGCTCAACCAACTGAGCCACCCAGGCGCCCCTGGGACGTTAGTATTTTTAACCAGTTTTGTAAGTTCATTATATAATTAACTCTTTGTATGTCCTCTTTATTACAAAATGTCATTGTGAATTTGTGGTCTATAATTTGTTCATATAAAAATGTATGTTTTAATGAGATCACATCTTTCAGTTGCTTTGTGACTTCTTTGTCTTTTGTAAACTTAAAAAGTTACTCTTCCAGAGTTTTACTGACTACTTCTGTATTTTCATTGCCTGTCCTTTCATTTTTATATTGAACTGTTTGTCTGAAACTAATTTTGGTGTGTGATGTCTTAGTTGTCTTGGCATTAGAAAAGATCAAAATCTGGAGGGGCTACTCATCTTTCATTTACTCTTATTTCCCAAGTATTTCCCTTAATTAAAATTACGATAAAAAATCACTGTTCTTCTCAATGAATAGTCGTTTCATAAAGGTCAAAAAATGATTTGATTTTGATTTGGTATTATATTAAACCTACATGCTAATTTGGAAAAACCTGATGCCATTAAAATATTTAGTTCTTTTATCCAAGAATATTTGTCTGTTTATGCAAGTCTTATATATTCTCAGTGCAGCTTTGTTTTCTTTCTTTTCATATACATCCCATGGATTTTGTTGGTTTTTAACATCTTGTTACAGTTGAGAATAGCATCCTTTTACCATTAATGTTTTCTTTTTTTTAAATTTTTACATGTTCGTTTAGTTTTGAGACAGAGAGCGAGAGACAGAGTATGAGTGGGGGAGAGGCAGAGACAGAGAGGGAGACACAGAATCCTAATCAGGCTCCAGGCTCTGAGTTGTCAGCACAGAGCCCAATGCGGGTCTCGAACCTGTGAACTGTGAGATCATGACCTGAGCCAAAGTCGCCTGCTTAACCAACTAAGCCACCCAGGTGCCCCTCGATTAAGGTTTTCTGACTTTATTGCTACTATGTAAGAATACTACTGAGTTCTGTGTTTTTGTATCTGTTCTTTATTAACTTGAATGGATGTGCAGTTGTCCTCTTTGGCATTTCACAGTATACAGTGATATTATTAGCAAATGTGGACAGTTTTGTCTCCTCTTTTCCTACATTTGTACTTCTTTATTGTGTTTCTGAGCAGTGCTTTGAAAGCAATATTAAATTATCACAGAGAGAGGAGGATTTATGAAATAAGACATGGGGCAGCGTGTTTAGTATGACTCCCTCACTGCATTGAATGGTACAAATACAAATACGTACATGATTAGTTGCATGGACAAATACCAGCCTGAGAAGGATATACGGAAGTGTTAATAGCAGTCGTTTCTGAGTGGCAGAATGTGGTTGAATATCTACTTTTTGTTTATCCATATTTTCTAAGCATTCTCTGAGGATCATGTGTTATTTAGGTAATGTAAAAGATAATGGCAATTTTAATGCCTTTATTGTGTCACTTTTAGGTGGATTATATTGCTTGTGAGTTGAAATAGCTATCCTTTATCTGCTAAGGATTCTTTTTTTTTAATATGAAATTTATTGTCAAATTGGTTTCCATACAACACCCAGTGCTCATCCCAAAAGGTGCCCTCCTCAATACCCATCACCCACCCCCCATCAGCCCTCAGTTTTTTCTCAGTTTTTAAATGTCTCTTATGCTTTGGCTCTCTCCCTCTCTAACCTCTTTTTTTTTTTTTCTTTCTTCCTCTCCCCCATAGACTTCAGTTAAGTTTCTCAGGATCCACATAAGAGTGAAAACATATGGTATCTGTCTTTCTCTGTATGACTTATTTCACTTAACATAACACTCTCCAGTTCCATCCACGTTGCTACAAAGGGCCATATTTCATTCTTTCTCATTGCCATGTAATATTCCAATGTGTATGTAAACCACAATTTCTTTATCCATTCGTCAGTTGATGAACATTTAGGCTCTTTCCATAATTTGGCTATTGTTGAAAGTGTTGCTATAAACTTTGGGGTACAAGTGCCCCTATGCATCAGCACTCCTGTATCCCTTGGGTAAGTTCCTAGCAGTGCTATTGATGGGTCATAGGGTAGGTCTATTTTAAATTTTTTTGGGAACCTCCACACTGTTTTGCAGAGCGGCTGCACCAGTTTGCATTCCCACCAACAGTGCAAGAGGGTTCCCGTTTCTCCACATCCTCTCCAGCATCTATAGTCTCCTGATTTGTTCATTTTAGCCACTCTTACTGGCGTGAGGTGATAGCTGAGTGTGGTTTTGATTTGTATTTCCCTGATGAGGAGTGACGTTGAGCATCTTTTCATGTGCCTGTTGGCCATCTGGATGTCTTCTTTAAAGAAGTGTCTATTCATGTTTTCTGCCCATTTCTTCACTGGATTATTTGTTTTTCGGGTGTGGAGTTCGGTGAGCTCTTTATGGATTTTGGATACTAGCCCTTTGTCTGATATGTCATTTGCAAATATCTTTTCCCATTCTGTCAGTTGCCTTTTAGTTTTGTTGATTGTTTCCTTTGCTGTGCAGAAGCTTTTTATCTTCATGAGGTCCCAGTAGTTCATTTTTGCTTTTAATTTCCTTGCCCTTGGGGATGTGTCAAGTAAGAAATTGCTGCGGCTGAGGTCAGAGAGGTTTTTTTTCCTGCTTTTTCCTCTAGGGTTTTAATGGTTTCCTGTCTCACATTCAGGTCCTTTATCCATTTTGAGTTTGTTTTTGTGAATGGTGTAAGAAAGTGATCTAATTTCATTCTTCTGCATGATGCTGTCCAGTTCTCCCAGCACCATTTGTTAAAGAAACTGTCTTTTTTCCATTGGATATTCTTTCCTGCTTTGTCAAAGCTCAGTTGCCCATACTTTTGTGGGTCTAATTCTGGGGTTTCTATTCTATTCCATTGGCCTATGTGTCTGTTTTTTTGTGCCAATACGATGCTGTCTTGATGATTACAGCTTTGTAGTAGAGGCTAAAGTCTGGGATTGTGATGCCTCCTGCTTTGGTCGTCTTCTTCAAAATTACTTTGGCTATTTGGGGCCTTTTGTGGTTCCATATGAATTTTAGGATTGCTTGTTCTAGCTTCGAGAAGAATGCTGGTGCAGTTTTGATTGGGATTGCATTGAATGTGTAGATAGCTTTGGGTAGTATTGATATTTTGACAATATTTATTCTTCCAATCCATGAGCATGGAATGTTTTTCCATTTCTTTATATCTTCTTCAATTACCTTCATAAGTTTTCTATAGTTTTCAGCATACAGATCTTTTACATCTTTGGTTAGGTTTATTCCTAGGTATTTTATGCTTCTTGGGGCAATTGTGAATGGGATCAGTTTTTTTATTTGTCTTTCTGTTGCTTCATTAATAGTGTATAAGAATGCAACTGATTTCTGTACATTGATTTTGTATCATGCAACCTTGCTGAATTCATGTATCAGTTCTAGCAGACTTTTGGTGCACTCTGTCAGGTTTTCCCATGTATAATATCATGTCATCTGCAAAAACTGAAAGCTTAACTTCATCTTTGCCAATTTTGATGCCTTTGATTTCCTTTTGTTGTCTGATTGCTGATGCTAGAACTTCCAACACTATGTTAAACAACAGCGGTGAGAGTGGACATCCCTGTCGTGTTCCTGATCTCAGGGAGAAAGCTCTCAGTTCTTCCCCATTGAGGATGATATTAGCTGTGGGCTTTTCATAAGTGGCTTTGATGATGTTTAAGTATGTTCCTTCTATCCCGACTTTCTCGAGGGTTTTTATTAAGAAAGGATGCTGAATTTTGTCAAATGCTTTTTCTGCATCGATTGACAGGATCATATGGTTCTTATCTTTTCTTTTATTAATGTGATATGTCACATTGATTTGTGAATGTTGAACCAGCCCTCCAGCCCAGGAATGAATCCCACTTGATCATAGTGTATAATTCTTTTTATATGTTGTTGAATTAGATTTGCTAGCATCTTATTGAGAATTTTTGCATCCATATTCATCAGGGATATTGGCCTGTAGTTCTCTTTTTTGCTGGGTCTCTGTCTGGTTTAGGAATCAAAGTAATGCTGGCTTCATAGAGTGAGTCCGGAAGTTTTCCTTCCCTTTCTATCTTTTGGAATAGCTTGAGAAGGATAGGTATTATTTATGCTTTAAATGTCTGGTAGAATTCCCCAGGGAAGCCATCTGGTCCTGGACTCTTATTTGTTGGGAGATTTTTGGTAACTGATTCAATTTCTTCACTGGTTATGGGTCTGTTCAAGTTTTCTGTTTCTTCCTGTTTGAGTTTTGGAAGTTTGTGGGTGCTTAGGAATTTGTCCATTTCTTCCAGGTTGTCCAGTTTGTGGGCATATAATTTTTCATAGTATTCCCTGATAATTGCTTGTATTTCTGAGGGATTGGTTGTAATAATTCCATTTTTCATTCATGATTTTATCTATTTGGGTCATCTCCCTTTTCTTTTTGCGAAGCCTGGTTAGAGGTTTATCAATTTTGTTTATTTATTCAAAAAACCAACTCTTGGTTTCATTGATCTGCTCTACAGTTTTTTTAGATTCTATATTGTTTATTTCTGCTCTGATCTTTATTATTTCTCTTCTGTTGGGTTTGGGGTGTCTTTGCTGTTCTGCTTCTGTTTCCTTTAGGTGTGCTGTTAGATTTTGTATTTGGGATTTTTCTTGTTTCTTGAGATAGGCCTGGATTGTAGTGTATTTTCCTCCGAGGACTGCCTTTGCTGCATCCCAAAGCATTTGGATTGTTGTAGTTTCATTTTAATTTGTTTCCGTATATTTTTAAATTTCTTCTCTAATTGCCTGGTTGACCCATTCATTCTTTAGTAGGGTGTTCTTTAACCTCCATGCTTTTGGAGGTTTTCCAGACTTTTTCCTGTGGTTGATTTCAAGCTTCATAGCACTGTGGTCTGAAAGTATGCATGGTATGATCTCAATTCTTTTATACTTATGAAGGGCTGTTTTGTGACCCAGTATGTGATCTATCTTGGAGAATGTTCCATGTGTACTCGAGAAGAAAGTATATTCTGTTGCTTTTTGATGCAGAGTTCTAAATATATCTGTCAGGTCCATCTGATCCATGTATCATTCAGGGCCCTTGTTTCTTTATTGATCCTGTGTCTGGATGATCTATCCTTTGTTGTAAGTGGAGTATTAAAGTCCCCTGCAATTACCACATTCTTATCAATAAGATTGCTTATGTTTGTGATTAATTGTTTTATATATTTGGGGGCTCCTGTATACGGCACAGAGACATTTATAATTGTTAGATTTTCCTGATAGATAGACCCTGTAATTATTATATAATGCCCTTCTTCATATCTTGTTACAGCCTTTAATTTAAAGTCTAGTTTGTCTGATATAAGTATGGCTACTCCAGCTTTCTTTTGACTTCAATAGCATGATAAATAGTTCTCCATCCCCTCACTTTCAATCTGAAGGTGTCCTCAGGTCTAAAATAAGTCTCTTTTAGAAGCAAATAGATGGGTCTTGACTTTTTATCCATTCTGATACCCTATGTCTTTTGGTTGGAACATTTAGTCCATTTACATTCAGTGTTATTATAGAAAGATATGGGTTTAGAGTCATTGTGATGTCTGTAGGTGTCATGCTTGTAGTGATGGCTCTGGTACTTTGTGGTCTTTGCAACATTTCACTCACAGAATCCCCCTTAGGGTCTCTTGTAGGGCTGGTTTAGCGGTGATGAATTCCTTCAGTTTTTGTTTGGTTGGGAAGACGTTTATCTCTCCTTCTATTCTGAATGACAGACTTGCTGGATAAAGGATTCTCGGCTGCATATTTTTTCTGTTCATCACATTGAAGATTTCCTGCCATTCCTTTCTGGCCTGCCAAATTTCAGTAGAGAGATCTGCCACTAGACTTATTGGCCTCCCCTTATGTGTTAGAGCATGTTTATCCCTAGCTGCCTTCAGAATTTTCTCTTTATCCTTGTGTTTTGCCAGTTTCGCTATGATATATTGTGCAGAAGATTGATTCAAGTTATGTCTGAAGGGAGTTCTCTGTGCCTCTTGGATTTCAATGCCTTTTTCCCTCCCCAGATCAGGGAAGTTCTCAGCTATGATTTGTTGAAGTATACCTTCAGCCCCTTTCTGTCTCTCTTCCTCTTCTGGAATTCCTATGATACAGATATTGTTCCGTTTGATTGCATCACTTAGTTCTCTAATTCTCCCCTCATACTCCTGGATTTTTTTATCTCTCTTTTTCTCAGCTTCCTCTTTTTCCATAATTTTATCTTCTAATTCACCTATTCTCTCCTCTGCCTCTTCAATCTGAGCTGTGGTCGCCTCCATTTTATTTTGCACCTCATTTATAGCATTTTTTTAGCTCCTCATGACTATTTCTTAGTCCCTTGATCTCTGTAGCAATAGATTCTCTGCTGTCCTCTATACTTTTTTCAAGTCCAGTGATTAATTTTATGACTATTATTCTAAATTCTTGTTCTGTTATATTGCTTAAATCGTTTTTGATCAATTCATTAGCTCTTGCTACTTCCTGGAGCTTCTTTTGAGGAGAATTCTTCCATTTTGTCATTTTGGATAGTCCCTGGAGTGGCGTGGAACTGCAGGGCACTTCCCCTGTGCTGTCTGGAGTAACTTGCATTGGTGGGCGGTGCCGCAGTCAGACCTGATGTCTGCCCCCAGCCCACTGCTGGGGCCACAGTCAGGCTGGTGTGTACCTTATCTCCCCCTTTCCCGGGGGCAGGACTCACTGTGGAGTGGTATGGCCCCTGTCTGGGCTACTTGCACACTGCCGGGCTTGTGGTGCTGCTTCGATGGAATCTGGCCAAGGGCATATTAGACAGGGTGGATCCACATGGTGCACAGAGGCGGTAGGGGCAGACTCAGCTCACTTTGCCTTCGGTGGTCCACTTCAGGAAGGGCCCTGTGGCATCGGGAGGGAGGCAGACTTGTTGGAGGGATGGATCCGCAGAAGCACAGCGTTGGGTGTTTGCGCGGTGCAAGCAAGTTCTGTGAAGGGAACTGGTTCCCTTTGGGATTTTGGCTGGGGGATGGGCGAGGGAGATGGCGCTGGCGAGCGCCTTTGTTCCCCGCCAAGCTGAGCTCTGTCCTCCGGAGGGTCAACAACTCTCCCTCCCGTTGTCCTCTAGCCTTCCCGCTCTCGGAGCAGAGCTGTTGACTTATAACATTCCAGATGTTAAGTCCCGCTGGCTGTCAGAGCTCACGCAGTCTGGCCCTTCCGCTTTTGCCAGTCAGACTCGGGGGCTCTGCCTTGCCGGGTGGGCTGGCTGCCCCTCCACCGCCCCGGCTCCCTCCCGCCAGTCCGTGTAGCGCGCACCGCCTCGCCACCCTTCCTACCCTCTTCCGTGGGCCTCTCGTCTGCGCTTGGCTCCAGAGAGTCCATTCTGCGTCTTCTAATGGTTTTCTGGGTTTATTTAGGCAGATGTGGGTGGAATCTAAGTGGTCAGCAGGACGCAGTGAGCCCCGCGTCCTCCTACGCCACCATCTTCCTCCAAAATCCTAAGATTCTTCTTAAAGTTTATTTTTTGAGAGCAAAAGAAGGAGGGAACGAGTGGGGGAGGGGCAGAGAGAGAGAATTCCAAGCAGGCTCCGCACTGTCAGCGCAGAGCCCACCGCGGGGCTCGAAGTCACGAACTGAGAGATCGTGACCAGAGTTGAAATGAAGTCAGACACTTAACCGACTGCGCCACTCAGGCGCCCCTGCTAAGGATATTCTCTATCTTATTTTTAAGAGTTTTTGTTTTTAATTTAGAACTGGGTTGATTTTGTCAAATGTCTTCTTGGTGGTTGTGAGATGATCATACTGGTTTTTGCTTTTCTTTTTGTAACTGAGATATAGCTTATATATAGTGAAGCATAGATCTTAAGTGTTCAGTTCAATGTGTTTTGACAATTGTGTATACCCACGTAACCACCACCCCAAACAAGAAATGGAACATTTCTACCACCCTAGAAAATTCTAGGGGAAGTTCTGTGGGAAGCTGTTGATTTGTGTGGCTGAGCCTTTACCACCAGCTTTGTGCACGATCTTGATTTCCCTCTCACCGTGCTTTCACATCTCGATGGCCTGGAGCCACATGTGAGACCCCAGCAGGCTGTCCCCTGTCAAACAGTTTGTTCATCCTTCATCAACCACTCTGGTGGCAGGAGGGAGCCGCTTCTCTGCAGGGTAATTGGCCATGGGGAGGGGGAGATAAAGCTGCCTCTGAAGCGGGAGGAGGGCAATGGCAGGAGCTGCAAGCTTTTAGCGATCAGGCCTAAGAAGGCAGCTGTGGCCACACGGATTTTGGGCACCCGTCCCTGAAAGGTTAAGGTGGGGATGGGCGTGGAGAGCAGGTGTGTGCGTTGGGTGCAGGATCCCCCACTCTGCCCTAAGCATGGGATTTCATCTGCAGGCTCAAGTGTTGTGTGTTCATTCCTTGAGAAAGTCAGATGCCACCTTTTGGAACATTCTGTCCTGGAGCACCCCTTGCCTTTGGCTGGGTTGCTAGTTTGCACTACTACCTTGTCCTTTAAGAGGCTTGCTACCCTTAGGATATTCAAGGTCACTGCCTTCAGTGACCTTAAACTGAAGGTCACTGTCTAGTACCCTGCACCGGTCTGGTTGCATTCTTTATGTAGATTCCCTCTCTGCTGCCGTCGTTCATGGAATGATACCTGGTGTTATTTATTTGGCTTATCATATTGCAGTAAACTGGGGAAAATACAGACATACGTGTTTCTGTTCGTTTCTGTCAGCTTAATGTGGACATGTTAGATGTGTTTTCAGTGGCACGAAGCACAGGAAATAAGCCTAATGTTAGTGTTATGCTTTTGGTCGTATGTTGAGGTAAGTAATCTGAAGAAACATGATTTGGCATTCCCTGAATCAAAAGGCCAGGGACTCAACGTCTTGTGTCTGAATGTGATGTAGACTCTTCTATACATTTTTTTTTTTTTTAGGGGAAGTTTTCTTGAGACAAGCAAACGATCCCTCCTGGTTTGTGTTTGTTTGACATGAGCCACGTGAGCACTTTGGGCCTGGGCTATTTCTGGAGGTGCGCGTTTGGACACATGCAAGTGTGGGTGTCTGAGGCCACCGTGGTTCTTTGCTTGTGCAGAGCCTAGGGAAAGGAGGTCATCGAGGCACGCAAGGGGCCGTGTCCCAGACTCTAGCTAGAGAGCAGAGCAAAGCACCCAACACCAAGGGCAGCAGGCTTCCTCCTAGGGCTTTCTATGCAGACATCAAACCAGAGACTTGCTCCTTCTCTGTGCTGGGTGCCTACCCCACTCCAATCAGTTTAGGCTGCTATTTCCAGGAGCTGTGACACTTGGATTTTTTTTTCTCTTTTTTTAAACCCAAAGCTATTTAAAATCTGCATCCGAGTGCGAGCAGCTAAAGTTGAACTGCTCTCAGGACGCAGTCTGCGTCAGTTAGGCTAAAGACCGTGACTCCCAGGGTGCACCTGGGAGCCCAGGAGGTCGCCCTCTCCACCGCACAACCCCCCCCCGCCTTCCCCCCCCACCGCATTTGTGGCAAGGCCTGTGAGGCCAAATCCTGGAGGGGAGCCCCCCGTCCCTCCAGTCATCCTGTGTTCTCTCCACCAAGCTGTTTGGCCTGCAATCTGAGGAAACAACTGCCTTTTCATGTTTTATACATTTTATTCATACATTTCTCCAACTTTGAAATGACAAAAGCCCAATTCTATGGTTTCCCGTTACACAGCATCCTACAGGTATGTATATTCTACAAAGAATACTATGGAGTTTCTCTTCCTCCCCTGTCACACAAGAGATAACTGATTAGGGTTCCATCGACTTGTACTGTCACTGGCAGTGCACCAGCGTTCGGCTTGTTCTGGCGACAGGGCAGAGGGATCAGGGCGGGAGGGTGTGTGCTAAGGCATGTAAATAGATACACACAGAGAGAAAGAAAAGCGGGACATTTACAAAGAATCCGAACCTTTCCGATCCCCTCACCTCCTGGGTGTTGAAGGACCCCTCCTGCACGAATGCTCTTGCTAAGGCTTCGCTGTACCCTGCAAATACTTACAACCGGAAATGGTGAAATATACAACAACTGTTAACATCGCTCTCTTTTTATCACCGAGACAATACTTCAAAACCTTTTATAAAAAGGCAGTTATACAGACAGAAAAAAGAACACGTTGGCAAAACTTGATGCAAAACAACCCCCAAACTAAGTTGGAAAGGGTGACACACCTGCACTGTAATTGAACAGGATGACGCTGTGGCCTCAGCACATGAGAGCTGCGTGGCCTTTGCATCAGTCACCCTGCTACCTGCACCCCCCCTCCCCACCCCCCGCGCCGCCACACACCAGCCTGCACGGGCGTCATTCCAGGACACAGCTGAGACTGGAAGTTGGTTCCGCCAATTCTTAGTCTTTTCAAAATGAGAAAAACAAAAAAGGCGGGCCACTCACTATGGAGGAACGCCTATTTCTGCTCCTAGGCACAACTCCTTCTAAGAGGTTGCATTCATTCTGGGTCCCAAGATGGTGAATCCCAGGTGTCTCTCGGTGAGAATGCCGGCAGCCAAGTTCTGACTTTCTGAGCATGCACAGGTATGGAGTTGTGCTTAGGGCCAGAAATGAGGTCGCCCGTGTGGTGACAAATGTCTCTTTCCATTTGCTTTTGCTCAGTCCGTTTGCACAGGTTCAAGAGAGTTGATGGAGGGTCAGGTGAAAGGTGGTGGGCACTCTGGATTTTCTATGTCTCCGAAGAGCTAAGACTTGGAGGGGCCTGTGCTAGAGATGGTGTGGCCCCCTCAGTCTCCTCTCCCTGTGGGCTGGGGTCTGCCCACCTTCTGCGACTCAAGAGTGGCAGCGAAAGGAGCAGATAAAAAGGATGTGGATGGGTGAATATACCCCTCGTGGCCCTTTCTTCCCCTTCCTGGATGTGGGCCACAGCTGGACTTCACTCAGCCAGAAGACCAGAGACTTCCAATAACTCCAAGTTTAAGGCGAACCGATAAGTAAGCATGGGATAAGCCAATGGAACATCAAGTCTTACGGGGGCAGTCCTTTAACCAACGACATCAAATAGGAAAACCTTAATTCTAAAGGGGTGAGAAAAGGAAGAGTTCTACCAAATGAGATGATTCATGATTAAAGCTTGTAGCCCTCCTGCAAGCTGCCTCAAAGAAGCAAAATGTCTTTCTAAGAGGAGAATTAATTAGAGGCGCAGAACAAGAGAAAGGCGCTCGGGGACCTTTAGCCTATGACAGGCCATAATCAGCCTTAGCATCTTAAGCTCTTGTAGAGGATGGAATTAGGAAGCAGTGTTCAGTTCTGGAAAAGCAAACTCCTCCCCTGCCCCTCAACACACACACACACACACACACACACGCATGCGCACGTTTGATGACACGGGGGGGGGGGGCGTGTGGTGAGGACGGCAAGGGGCTTGTCGACTGCAAGTTGCCTTCCCTTTCCAAGGGGACCGTGCAGGAGGCATCACAGTTAAGAACTTAGTAATGAAAAAATCTTCTTGCTAGCAGTAGCAGTGTGTTCTCTTTGCCCCAAGAGACTGACCTGAAACAAAGAAAAGGACATCACATCGGTGGGAGACAAGAGACTTTGATTTGGGCGGGCCTGTCCTTAAGGGCGCAGTGTCTGCTCTGGGCGTCTCCCTGTCCTGAGGGTGGCTCCTCAACTGACTAAACTTTTTCAAGGAATGAACTTGACTTCTCACTGAACAGGTGACTACGAGTGATTTGAAGACAAAAACTCTCCTCTGCAGTAATGACATCAAAACTTTCCCAAGATCACGGTGGTGTTGCATCCAGCCTCAAGTGGCTGGAGCCGGCGGTGTGACATTGAGCTGGACTTGGGGCAGAGGGGCCCTGCAACATATTTTGATGACCCGCCACCAACAGGACGGCCCCAGAAGAAAACCTTCTGAAGGCAAACAGAAGGAAGTAGGTCACCCATTTCTTTTCTTCTCTGAGCAAATATTTTAAACCATCTCATCTGACAGGAGATACACTTAATTGCATTTTAAAAAGCTACCAAATTATCTCTGCACTGGGAAACTTCCAGATGAATTGAGTGACATCTTCCTTTTTAGCATTGAAATTGTATAGGCTGTACATGCAGTAACTACCACCTTATTAAAAAAATCAGGAACTTCTCTTTCCTCGTGTTAAAAACACCCCCCCTTTTTTGCTGTGGGGGTGGGGTTGGGTGGGGTAGAGAACCCTCTGAAATATGGCTCAGTTGACCAGTGATAAGACTTAATAATTCTAATCATTTTCTCTGGCCTTTAAAAGGAACAAAACAAAATGATTTTGCTGATGGAATGGAAGCAGCGAAGCTTTTTAGTAATTTTCTCTGATTGCTTGGTGGATGATTGTAATGTAGCAGCGGCAGTTTTGTACGGAAATTACTGTGAGTTTAAGTGTTTTCTGGTAGGTCATAAAGACATTACTTTAGAGAAGGGCCTGTATTAGTGGAATGAACAGATGACCTCTCTGAGAAGTTCAGCCAGAACAAGTTCTGGGTGCAGGAACTTTGCCATCCACACAGTGGCAAGAACAGCGCCCGCCTTTGTGCCTCTCAGATGGGGAAGACAGGACCGGCGCTACAGCACTTTCTCAATTCCGGGGCCACAGACGTCTAGACTGGCATTGCTTTGCTCTTCTTCTGCTCGAGCCACCTCTATCAACGTGGCTTAAGATTGGCATCATCAGCATCTCTGGAGATTTGGCCTCAAAGGGCCAGAGGGGGTGTGGGCTTTTCTAGCTGAGGGAGGGGCTTCGCGTCCCCATGTGTTAGTTGTATTCTTCTTTGTGCTTCATTGGAAAAGAGGTAGAGCGGGCACTTTCACAGTGAGAAGAGCCCGGATTGTGGTCAGTACCATCACAGGAATGAATGACTGGCCTTGGTATCAGATTTAAATCAATCCTGACACAGCTCTAAACAGCTTTTGGGGTTTCCCTTCTCCATCCATGGTGTCTCTGGTTTGGCGGTTTGGTCGCCCTGCCGTGAGGCCTCAATAGAAGCAGTTCATGCAACACCTTATAAGTTGCAAACTCATCCGGTCACTGACAAAGGACAACATCAGAGAGAAAAAAAAAATCATTGTTTAATAAGAGTTGTTGGGAGGGGAGGGTGACACCTTACAAGGAGAATACAAATGCCTCCTCTGTGTGGTCCTTCAAGAGGAGCCTTTTAGCTCACAACACAGCCTGCACATCCCGCCAAGGCACAAAGCGATGAGGTCATCTAACCGACAAGAAGCAAACAGGATGGTATTTTCGCAAGGATCGAAGGTTAACAGAACCACTTCACACCCTGACCCTCTAAGGAAGAATCTTCCGCTGACCTCTGGTCAAGAGTTGGAAAACCCCAGCCTGAATCTCCTGTACTGGAAGAATGTGACCTCATGGAAGGGCGATGAGATGGTTCATGTCTCTAAAGCAACAAGGGACAATGATTCTCCTGTGCCAAGGGATATAGCAAGAGGAAGGAGAAACCACAGACGGCCTCCGGTACGTGGGTGGCCCTCAGGCGCACTGCGCTCTGGAAGCCAGAGGCGGTCCGAGCTGTGCTCTGGCGGAGTATTTTGTTGTCCTGCCTACTGACAGTCACTCCTGGGCCTTCAGTGGTTCAATGAGCATCTAATGAATTACAAAATCTAAAAGATCATCAGCTTGTAAACCTCAACAAATCTGTAATGAAATGAAGGACCCAAAGGCATTTAATTATTGAACACATAAAAGGAAGTATATTTAAAAAAAAAAATTGGTCAAACTGTCCTGTTAGTTATCATTTTAAAGGAATTTACAGGGCTGTTATAGATTATTCTTTTGGAATAATTCAGTTTATAGCAAATGCCTAAACTGGTTTCTTCATTGCACAGTATATTTTCTTAAAATGGGTGCTTTAAAACAATTACATACATATTAAAAATCCTCATTTCTCTGCTTAATTAAAATGTTAATACTCTCAGACAACACAGATCTGAAATGGTGAAACCAGCAATTCCCCCTCCCACCTTACAACAAATTAAATTGAGACAAAATTACAAACACATTTCACTACATGATTATTAATAAAAATCAGTTTCTTTTTTTTTTTTTTTTTTTATAAAGTTGCCCGAAATGCAAGGGATGTGCATAGGTTTACAACTTAGTCATAATAGCATTTTATTCTTACTCCCCTGGGTGTGCCCCGTGAACGGAATGTACTTTGCTGTAGATTACAGATTGTTTTGTCCAACACAGACACACCGACAGCATAAACGCTCGCGACTGTCCACATGCATTAAGAGTCAAGACCCAACTTCAAATCTCTAAAAGGTTTACAGGGTGCTTCAAAGAGACAGTATCACATTATCTGGATGTTACATAAAGGACTTAAAAAAAAAAAAAAAAGCTATTCTAAAAAAAAAAAAGAAAAAAGGCCTTTAGAAATTTATGACTGTTTTGTAATCACTAAGACTGATTATTTCAAATAAATAAAGGAAAGATATTCCAATTCATAAAATCAGACTCTAAAAAGAATGTAGTGTTCCACCCCCAGTCAAGGTAACAGAATCATTGTTTATTATTAAAATAGATTATAGAAAGCAGCATCTATTTTGTGCAGTTTTTAGGGGCCTTGGAAATAAAAAGCTATGATTTCCAAAAATATAACATTCCAAAGGATTGAATAATACATACATTTAAAGATACATTTTATTAAAGTTTAGGAGAACTGATTAAAAAAGATACTGTCTCTTTAAATGAGTGTGTAATTGTTTTCTCCTCCTATCTATTCGGACATGACAATAATTATAAATGGAGGTCACACTACAACTAGGTAGTCTCTAGGGACCATGACCTGCTGACACACGGCCGATAACAAAGAGGCTTTTCCATGTATGAGGTGGCTCCTGGGTTCGCGGCAGGTCTCTTGGGAGAGGCCTAATAGACCCAGGAGACCGGGACCCACTGCGGGGCTGTGCACACGAGCTCCACGGCTTCCTCCAGATGTCTGATTGTCTCATCAATTTCATTGTTGATAATTGTGAGATCGAAGTAGTGTGCGTATGTTCTCTGTAAGATATCGGACTCCTTCTGCAGACGCTGAAGAGATTCATCCTAAATGGCGGTGGGATGGAGGTCGGGGTAGGGCGTGGGAGGAGGGAAAAAGCAAAGACAAGACAGAAGTCAGCTGGACTCTTTCTCTCTCCACGTTCCCGTTACTCCCAGTGTCACAAGCAGGCAAGGCTGGACCTCGATGTGCTGCATCAGGGCACGAGGCCAAGTCCGCTTTGTGACAGAGGAGGCAGTGGGCCCTGCGATGGCAGGGTCATGGAGGAGCGGCCTGTGGCCCGACTGCTCACCATGCAACGGGAGCTCCATGCCAAACCGGGGGATCAGAGAAACCAGACACTCTTCGGCAAACACAACGCCCCACCGGCCCGGCTGCTGCCATCTGCCCCAGTGGGAGCCAGTCTCCTGACCGACCGGCAGTGACGGCTCCAGAGGTGAGGACAGAGCCCTGCATCCCCCTGCTTCCCTCTGTCCTCTGCTCGCACTTGTATGGGGCCCCAGAGCTCAGCTGCATCTGCACCAAGAAGCCACTGCCTCTGGCCAACAAATTAAGTTGCATTTTCCCCTCTTCTCCTTAGAGGTCCAACATGTTCCAGGAATTCAATTACGTATAATGGCCCTCGCTCAATAGCAGTGGATGCCAGAGGCAAAAGCTTTTTGGATGTTGCAAATAATGGATGAAATAAGGCCATTTCCCAGATACAACAGCAACTGGCATCTGATGAATCCCCTCAAACTGCTCTATGCTGGAAATGGCCAGATGTCACTGGTCAGAAGGACTCGTACCGCTCAGGGAAAAAACTCAAGGGAAAGCAGCGACTGAACTCTAGGGGGCTTTGCTGCAGGAAAGGACTTCCCCTCAACTCCTAGAGCTTGCTGCAGATCCCTTAAGGGCCACCAGAAAGTCTGCCTCTGGATCCTCACAGGGCGGATACCATTAGGTTGAACTTTCAATGGACAAATTCAAATCTGAGGCCAGAGAACTCTGTAAGTCAACTTTGCCCTGCCTCTCCCCCAACACGAGGTAGGTAAGGAAGGTTATTGGGCTGAGTCTTACGTATGTGGAGATATAGTTAATACCTGTTTATGTGATTAGTATCTTTCCCCGACTGGAGCGTAAACTTGTCTGTGTGCCCGGTCATTGCTGTGCCCAGCATTTGGCACTGTGCCCCGCACACAGCAAGTGCTTACTTGGAAAAAAAGCACCTGGCTAATGTTGCCCATTATGGGGTTTGATGAGTGCAAACCTCTACTAGGTCCTACTATTCTACTAGGAAATGGAGGCCCATGATAACAGAGACCTCCAGAAACACTAAAGGATGCGGGAGCCATGGTGCCCAGAGCTGACTTAGGACCCCTCCTCTTCTCTGAGGCCCATCCATTATTTGTGAGAAACCCTTGCTGATGAGCCCCGGTCTGTGGGTGTGAGTCTCTGGGAAGGGGATCGAATGGGGTGTCACCGGATCCCATCATAGCACCATGGTGTGGGTGGACAGTTACGAGGCAAGCTAGGGACTCCAGCTTTTCTCTCAGGATGCTCTGAAAAGATTGTCGGATGTGGTCTGTTGTCGTCTACTGGGATTTCAAAGCAGGGCATGGTATGCTGGGCCGTGCAATGTTAACTATTACAGTGTAGATAAGACCTCAGTTCCTCACCACCTTCTAAGGTCCTATCAACAGGCTTTCCACTTGCACTTAGAGTATTTTCACTGTGGCTATACTTGACAATGAACAATGCAGAAGCCCCATTTTAGGAAACACTCATTCACCCAAAGACGGGAGTGCATCCTGCCAGCCTGGGAAGAGACCATTCCTCCCACGTCACTCTCTGGGCTAGGGGACTCCACTGAAAAACACCGTCCTGGGCCTCAGAGACCATGGGCAGACTTTAGGATTTACTCAGAAAGCTGGGTTGATGAAAACATTCAAGAAAATGTATGGCCGACGGCATCAATTTTTAAACGTAGCTCTCTTTACAGAAAAAGAAAGCTTCCTCTTAAGGACCTTACAGGATGAAGCTATATTTGTCAGTTTATTCCTCTACAGCACTTGTCTGCGGGCTTGCCTTCCGCATGAGCAGGGTTTAACTCAGTGAAGACAAAATGCCTCTATTCTACCAGCAGAAGCCAGGATTAATGGGAAGGAAAGGTCTATGTTCTACATCTAGGAAAGGAAACAAGGTTGGATTTCATCACCTCCTAGCTGGTACTTACGGGCAATTTTCTGCACCATTTTGGCAGCTATGGAAAATTAGTAAAAGGGCAGGAAAACAGGCAAAAACAAAAAACAAAGCAAAGATGACAATCCAAGAAAAATACATGGCAACCAAAGGATAAGCGCTAAGCACAACGTGGGGTTTCACACAGGCCAGGGTGTTAACGGAGATGGGAAAGGTGGATTTACAAAGGGATACGCCACTTGCAAACAACAGGACAAAAACTAATGGCCGGAAGTATGAGTAACATAGAAATGTAAAGATTTAGCCTTCCTCAGAGGCCTGCAACATGAACACTTCCAAGCCTGACTGTAGTGTTCTGGGCTCTGGTGGGTTTACGCCAATGGTTAACTGAGCAGAGCCAAGAGCCCTCTGGTGGTTTCTTGACCCAGCAGAAGCAATGGAGGACTCTGTGCACGAGACTCCTCGTAAGAGTGGCCCTGCAGCAGATCAGCACGGATGCACTTACCAGACACTCCGTAACTACCCTCTGATCTGCCCAGCCACAGAAGGCCTCTGGGTCAGCTGGGTACTAGATGGTGATGCCAACTCTTGAAGGCACTATCTCTGCGGCAGCTGCTGGCTTGATTTAGCCTGACAGGGGACAGAGCTCATGTCCAGGTTTGGTGGTCTCCAGGGACCTGCATGGGCTCCGCTCCAGAGGCTGCCTGAGGGAACTCGGGCAGCTGGGCCAGGGTCATGGGTTCCTTATAGCGCTCTTCTGGCAAAGCAATCACTGGCCTAGAGCTGGGCCTGTGGCCTGCCACTGTCTTAGCCCAGCGCCCATTAGGGGTGGAGAGGGCCACAGTGGCTCGGCAAGCTTCCACGCCTTCGTTTCCTTGTCTTACTGATGTGGGGCTTTGGTCTTGCACACAACACACACATGGATCCTAACGGCGGGTAAAAACGGAGCGGCCCTTACCTCATTTAAACCTGGAGTGATAGTCGGTGCGGCAATAAAAACAACAAAAGGAGCAAACTCTGCAGTCCTCAGGACCTTCAGTGCCTGTGTACAAAGCAAAAACTGGAACTTAGAAATCATGAGTACAGCATTTAATGGAGTCCGTAAGAAATCACACAACGGAAAAAACCCTTGATTCAAAGTTTTGGCAAGGGATTATTGAATTTACCAGCTTTATAAGTAACTTCTGTTACTCCTTTTCTTCCAAAGGATGGACCACAGCCATCAGCAAATAAAAGGTGACAAACCGGACATTTTAAAAACTGAATCTCATGAATCAATAGGACTGACTTTTCTTCAGCCACATCAACACTGATAATGTTGGTTAAGGTTCATTTAAACCTGGCTATTAGCTGTAGCCTTTTTAGTTGACAGGAAATGTGTTTTGGGCTAGGCTTGGATCATTGTGCGGGCTCTGCCACTGAGCTACAGCCCACTTCACCCCATTTTAACCTTCGAACTGCTAACAAGGCTAGTGGGTCCCTGCCACTGTCACTGTGAAGCCGTGTTCACACTTACGGGGCCTTCTGAGTCGCCCTGATGCCAGGCCCCGTGGGGCTCACGGGGGAAGAGAGACCTTGTCTGGGGCTGGAGTCTGGAGACACTAAATGAGCGGGTAATTGGAGGCCCACAGGAAAACGCTGTGTTGGAGGGAGAGGGGCCCCTGAGGCTGATGCAGTTCCCTTCAGAGGCATAAAACACGTTGAACGGTGCAGCCACCAGTTTGCACAGACACAGTGCCAAGCTGGCATCCCATGCCCTAGGAGTTGTTTCTGGTAAGGGAGTGCTTGTCAGCTCCTCCCGGGGGGGGGGGGGGGGGGGACGTGACCCTGCAATGGGCTATGGATTCCCCTGCATGGGACAAAAACTCCAGCATACGTGGGTACACAATTCACAAGTGTCTGGTGTGTCATTAATTTGCACCGCAGCGAATAGTATCTTGCTGTCCTTCATCTGAGCATTTAACATGCGTGTTCTGCTACCTGCGTATCTGGCTTTCTAAATGGCCTTTCAGTGGTTTGCTTTGCTCTGTTCCTACTCCTCCCTCTTTTGCCTGGTTCACGGTGGTAGCAACGAGACCGGTCACTCTGCCCCTGTACTAAAAGCCTGCTACTAGAATGATCGATCCTTCTGGCAAGGCAAATCCCATCATATTGCTCCTCTACTCCAAACCCTTCCACAGCTCCATCTTGGCCTTGGGATAAAATGTACACTCCTTAGCATGAATGCTGAATCCCTCTGTCCTGAGCTGGCCCATGCTTATCTCAGTCTCTCTCTACACCTCTCTGCTGCTTCCCCCTCTTCCAACTGGCCTTGTTGAACCACTTCCAGTTCCAGAAAGGGCCACTCTGCCTTCCCAGCTTTGTCTTACTACTCCCTCTGCCTGGATGCTCCGTCCCCATTCTCCCTTTGGCATGGCTGAATGATCCGTGAGCACCTGGCTCTGGTGTTCTTTTGTCTGCAAAGTCCTCTGTGGGCTCTGAGCCAGGCCGTGCCCCCCCCCCCCCCCCCCCGACCATGGGATCCAGGATGCCGCACACCAAGTACCCAGATACCAGAGGGTGAGCTTACGGGCAGGGGCGATGTCTTGTTCAGTCATCTCCCTTGTGCCCTGTATGGCAGCCGGCATAAACTGTGTTTATGGTAAAATGAAAATGGAAAAGCAGCACACAGGATTGGCAGAAAATGTTTGACCAGTGGGCACTGTGCTTGGTGGCTGAAGGGAACCTCTTGGCCTCTGACCATACGGAGCCGTGAGAGACCAACAGGGATGACAAAGGTTTAGTGCAAGGTTCACTTTCACTGGGATTGGGTTTCTGAATCCCAGCCACACGGGATCTCCTTGTGGGTTAAGGGGGCCCAGCACATTGTTTCAGCCGTCATATCAAAGTGCTTCAGTTGTGGACATCACATTCCCCTCAGGAGAAAGCTCCTTGGGCCTGCCTATGCTCCCTTTTGACAGAGGTAATTGGCAATTTCTTTTTGAACCCTTTTGTGATTGAGAGTTCTGTTAAGGAATAAATATCATGGAAAAGTCCATATATAGCTCAATTGAGCTAAACAGGGATCTTCCTTTGGAAATCTCCTGTGAATATAATTTTGGGCCTCTTTTTCTGTCCTTCCTGTGCTCATAAATCAGGAGGCTCAGGGTCAGTTGAGACAGAAGGTTTTCTCGTCTACCCACAGCCAGCCTCTAGGCAACTGAGATGGGGAGATATCCCAGTTCACGGTTCCTACCCTTGCTTCCATCCCTGAAGTGACTCCACGCACAGAGGGAGCCTAGATGCCGAATGGAACCCACTGGTGAAGTTGAGAATGACACCTCAGGTGTGAAACGGCCTTTTTTCTGCTCAGTAACCCCAGCCTGAAAGCCACCCAATTCTCTGAAATTTTAAGTGCCAGCCTGCGATTGTTTTTGCAACCCCAGAAAACACACTCCTGGGCAACCATAAGCAACCCGCAGATTACCCTTCTCTGTGCAGCATGCACACCCTTTGCCTTTATCCATCCGGACACGAAGATCATTCCGCACTTACTATGTGCTGCCCAGTGCTCTCGTGTTCACGAATCAGGTTATATTCCCTTAGCAGCTAATTCCAAGGAAAGAACTGGCATCCTTCTAGCAGATAAGGATGATGTGATCCACGACATTCCCCTTTTTGTCCTGCTCGCCAGGACGTTCAGAGCCAAACTGCAGGCTGATCAGAGTAAATACAGTGGCCTTTTCATGGCTTTGATTTTCGATTTCGATACTAGGTTACTTTCTCTTCTTTTCCTATGTCATTATATTTTTAAAAAAAATTTTTTTTCAACGTTTATTTATTTTGGGGACAGAGAGAGACAGAGGGAGACACAGAATCGGAAACAGGCTCCAGGCTCTGAGCCATCAGCCCAGAGCCCGACGCGGGGCTTGAACTCACAGACCACGAGATCGTGACCTGGCTGAAGTCGGACGCTTAACCGACTGCGCCACCCAGGCTCCCCACATTTTCAAAAATGAAAAGACCCTCTCAAATCCTGACTGAGATTTTCTTGTCCAGTAGCCCTCATGTCTTCACCACAGTCACCACACATTTCCTCAGGTGTCCCCAACTGCTCGACTTACAGGCTTAAGTGCGTGCCTTTTTTGGTGTGTGCGCGTAGTCTCTGCTTGCCTGGGGTTTAGGGTCACTTCAGGGACAGTAAATGGAACGGCTTCACAAAGATTCCCTCCCCTCAGGCTGTTAACAGGGGACTTCAAGAGGTCTCTTAAGCCCTCTTCCTTCTGACTGAAGACGAGACACAAGTTTGTCAGTATTTACAGGCAAATATTTCTTTCTGAATCCCAGAGAGGTGGGGGAGTCTAGAAAGGTCACTGAAAATATGCTGGATTTAAACAGCCAAAGCAACATTAGGTTTAACATTTAAAGTTAAGTCTTTAGTTCTCTTCTGTGGAGACATGAATTGATTTTATGGCTCATATATGGCCAACAGTTGATCCCAGGTTACCACCCATAAGGAGTGAAAACGTATTTGATCAAGTCCCTAAGACGCAGATAGCTTTAAGACGTATCTGCTTTGCAAACTTAGAAAGTGTATAGGGGCAAGTGTCTAAGTCATTCTACACAAAAATATAAGGGTTTAAAGAAAAGCACTATGACCCCAGAGATAATCTTTCACAAAACGGCCCCTAGTTCAGAACCTGGCTCTTGTTTTTAAGTACAGATTCCTAACAAGACCGCGGCTACCCCTTGTTGACAACCTTTCCCTCTACGGGCAAAAGCCAAACCACAAGTATTCTGCTACCATTAACTTGTTAAGGCAGCAAATGCATAAACCGGAGTAAAATTAAAATATAAAATCTAAAACCATCTCAGTAGGTTTTGATGACACGCTGGTGCTATCACAGTTGTAGCTTTAGGGACATAGGTTATTTTCTGGGCCATAGCTTCATTTAAAAACATTTTTTAAAAAATGTTTATTTTGGAGAGAATGTGTGTATGAGTAGGGGAGGGGCAGAAAGAGAGGGAAACACAGAATCTGGAACAGGCTCCAGGCTCCGAGCTGTTAGCACAGAGCCTGATGTGGTGCTCAAACTCATGAACCGTGAGGTCATGACCTGAGCCGAAGTTGGACGCTTAACCGACCGAGGCACCGAGGTGCCCCTCCATAGCTTCATGTCCATGAGAAAGAAGTTCTATGGTTTTTCCTCAGGTTTGACTGCCTTATTGATTTTTCTAAACATTAAAAAAAAAAAAAAGATTTAAATCCTAGGACTATATATAAGATAGACCAGCTTCAGGATTCCCAGGGTCACCTCTTCCAGGATGGAACAGTGGAAGGAGGAGGGGGCTGGCTGTAAGAAAACCGAAGCCCCAACCAACACTGTCCAAAGCTGAAACCTCACTCTCACTCGAGCTACACCTTGGTTCTTCATCTGCAAAGGAGGACACGGATACCTCTGTCTCGGGGTTCCAAGGATTAAGGAAAGAGTACTCGTGCTTGCAAAATACACAGCACTGTAGGAACACACCTTTTCTTCTCATTTTAAAAGAAGCAGGTTGCTAGTTTGCTTCTAGGGTAATCTTAACTGTGGCCCTCTAGGTTTGAAGCTGGACTACAACGTCTTCACATATTAGACATGTGTTCAATTGGGCCTAAGCTGTCTAAAATAATTTAAGAGAGAGGCGCCTGGGTGGTTGAGCTGGTTAAGTGTCCGACTTTGGCTCAGGTCACGATCTTGAGGTTCATGTCTGGCTCCATGCTGACAGCTCAGAGCCTGGAGCCTGCTTTGGATTCTGTGTCTCCCTCTCTCTACCTCCCGTGTTCATGCTCTGTCTCTCAAAAATAAAGAAACCTTAAAAAATTTTTGAAAAAATAAATAAGCTAAGAGAGCATGAAATAATAGACCCAAATGCAATAAGCCGAACACCAGTGTTAGGTGGTCTATGGTCCACAAGTCAGCAGTGGCAGGTGTGAGCCACATGGCATTTCTGCTGTTGGGGAATTTTTGATGTAGACCGAGGCACTCATTTCATCCTCACCAGCTTCTTATTTGTATTCTTAGCTCCCAAGACGATGCTTGGAAGACAAGAAGTGCTTCATACAAACTGGAAGCATCCAGCTGTCCGTGAGATCTAATAGTGGGGGATCACACAGGCTGGGCGGGAAAGGGTGAGGAGAAAGGCATTCTAAGGTCAGAGCCTCCTGGAGCCGGTTGTCCTGAAGGCAGGGTGCCAGCATTGCCCATCCCGGGGAGAGAGTGGGCCAAAGGCAGGGAAGCCCAAGGGAGGAGCCCTGGGGGTGCGGAGCCCGTGGGCCTCTGCGGCTGTGCCACTGAGTGCAAAGTCCGCGTGGGAGCAGGACCGGGCTCCAGTCCAGGTCAGTCCCGGGTGGTCTGGGGTAGGTGAGCCGGGACCAGCATGGTTGACCAGACCAACTGAGAGGAGCGGGGCCTGGCCGATCGATACCCATTCCCAGCCTTGGGGCTGGGTGGCCCTGAGAGACACAGGAATGCATGAGCTCATCCAGCAGTCAGGGGAGCAGGGAGAGAGCAGGGGTGTGGGGCGCTCTGGTGCCCATGCCGCTTGTACAAACGGCTGCTGCGGATGTCCTGATGAGGCCGTGAGGGCTCCCACTCAGCGTGTGACCTGGCGAGGGCACAGGGAGAGTTGGGTGCCAGGGGCAGAGTGGCATGGCAGCCGCTGAGGCAGAAAGCCCTCGAAAGTGGACTTAGGTCAGGGAGAGGGGTCTGAAGAGCCCTGCAGTCAGCATACTGCTAGAGACCTTACTACCAGCAGAAAATGACATTCAGGCGAAGACCAGTGTGGGACCCAAGGACGGGATGCCGAAGACCACGACCAGGATGGAGACTGCCTCTAGCCACCCCCCACCAGAAGACTTTGCCAAGCCCTGGTAAGGAGGGCTTTGTAGGTAAGGAGAGATCAAGCTGTGTTCCACATGACACGTTTAGTTCTCTACAGGTCCGAGCTCACTGTCAAGTGCACCATACAGTGTTCACCGTGCTGCCTTCCTCCCCAGCCCCTTAAGCAGATTCTGAGTTCAAGAACCCCATCAGCTTCTGTGAAATGGAAACTGGTGTAGCCACTGGCCACGATGTTATGGTCTTGGGTCATATAGACGCTGCTGCCAGCTACTGTCCTCCCTTTGGGCATGGCTAGGGGACCAAGTTTCATATGGTGGCCCTTGAACAGGGGCCATCCCTGCCTGGGATAGCCAGGTAAGCCTGGTGAAGTGGAGCCTGCCTGAGGGGAGCTGGTCTACCGTGTTGGCAGGTGGTATATGGATTGCTAAATATAAGTGATAGGGATTTGGCACACAGGTCAGCCTTAGAAAGGGAAGGCCCAGGACTCACACGGGGACCCACAGGCTTCTCCTGGAACTTGCCCCAATGTCTCCAACACCCTTCCTACTGGACTTGAAGTCCTGCTTCTGCTTGCTTTGTCCTCAGAGATGAAAAAATAGCTTGTCAGCGTGTGTGTGTGAGAGAGGGAGAGGGAGAGGGAGAGGGAGAGGGAGAGGGAGAGAGAGAGAGAGAGAGAGAGAAGCTTAGGGCTTCTCTACAGATTATCCAGTCATTCCTGTGTCTGGCTCCAAGTCCCTCCAAGCTCTCCATATCCCTCCTAGTTCTAGCCCGGGGTTGGGCATCATCTTCAGTAAAGAGACGGTGGAGGCTGAGAGCCACCATGGGTCTCCCTCCCTGCCTCATCTGGCACTCCCTGGGCTCACTCCTGCTTGCTTTCCTAAAGCCAGTGCTGTGTTTCAGACCCCGACCCAGGCCCCAGGATCAGAGTTCATTGATGGTGATGAACAGAAGACGCCGGGAGAGGCTCTGACAGTCCCGTGTGAGCTGTACCGAGAGAGAAAAGGGGGCTGTTGTGATCACAAAGTGCCCAAGTCTCATCCTGAGGTCAGATTATTGTAGGATTTCTGGCAGCACAGACCCAATCGGGTACTTTCATTGAGCTTCTGAGTATAATGAATCTCGTAAGAGTATACTGTTGCTCCTTAAATACACGGTGTGTGCACCGAGCTCAATGATCAGTTTGCATTCTAGACTGCCAACCCACGATGCCTGCATTACGATACTTTCCTGTAGTTATTATGTGACCCATGCTGTTCTGATGGCGCTTTTGATTTCAGAACCTGAGCTTAGCATGCAGGCAGGTGGATGGGGGCAGCGTGTGGCTGGGTGTTACCTGAGGCTCCACGTCCAGTATTGCAATCAGGCCCTGCTCATGGATCTTCCGGATGGTCTCCAGTTTTGTCCCATACATCGCATCCTCATGGCTGCCATACTCCAAGTACTCGTTATTAGAGATGTCTTGCATCATTTGGTCATGAGATACAAAGTAATAATTCTTTCCATTTTCTTCATCTTTCTTTGGAGGTCTGGTTGTATCTGCAAAGAAAGTCACATATCAAGAGAGGCTCAAAAGGCTGAGCTCATGATCTGATGCTCCCAATGGACCTACCCAAGCCCAAAATCTTGAGAGCTGTGGATTTTTCCAGTATAGGTCTCATGCCACGTTCCCACCCCCAGTAGCTTTGTAGAACTAAATTCTCAGCACCATGTTTATCTGTGCGACATCGGACCACAAAAACTGGTTAGTTGTTTGGTCTGGTGAATCCTTCAGTGTTTAGATGAGATTTATTTTATCTCTTCATGGGTCTCTACAGGACAAAGACACTGACCCAAGATGAACATAACTTACTGTATGCCTTAATGCAGTTACTTCTTAAGCAGAAGGAAAAAAGAAGAGTTAAAAAAAAAAAAAAGGAAAACCACATATGGTTATTTAAATTTAAATAAATTAAAATTAAAATGTCAGTTCCTCAGTCTCGCTAGCCACATTTCAGGGGTTCAGTAGCCACATGTGGCTCATGGTTACTATAATGGACACTACAGATATTGAAAATTGTCACTATCAGAGAAAAGTTCCATTGGATAGTGCTGGTCTATGGCAGCTTGCAAAAGAGAATGTTAGAATACAGCAAAAGGTGTACTACATTGAGAATCCAATGACCTTGGCCAGATGTGGCCATAATAGTTAGTAAAGACCTACACCATGAGTTGGCAAACTATGGCCTATGAGTCAAATATGGCCTGCTTTTATAAATAAAGTTTTATTGGAAAACATCCATGCCCATTTGTTTACATATTGTCTATGGCTACTTTCATGTGGTAATGGCAGAGATGAGTAGTTGTGACAGAGACCATGTGGCCATCCATGCCTCAAATATTTACTATCTAGTCCTTTATAGAAAAGGTTTGCTGACCCGTGGCCCAAGAGAACATGTACTAAAATATTGGCCGGTAAGTCCTAGTTCTGTGGGAGACTGACAGGACCAGTGTTCTGCAAAACACAATTTAGAAAATGTCTTTCTAGACACGCCAGGAACACTGGTTTAAATCTTCCTTCCTCCCACTTTTTTCCTTTCTTCTCTCCTTCTCTTTTTTTCTTTCCTTCCTCCCTCCCTCTCCCCTTCCCTTTCTTTCAGTTTCCATCATTGGACAAGGACAAACTTTATGCTCCCCTTTGCTGTGTGCATGGGTCCAAACCCATGGGGAACTGCCCCTCTCTCCTACCCCAACTGGATGGACTATTAGAACTTCCAAGTGCTCATGGATGTTCCAATGTAGATGTTTTAAAGAACTCTTTCTCCAGGCACATAAAAGCTGAAGAGATGGCATCATGTGTTGATGCTGTACGATGCTTAGTCATCTCGGTAGGCAAACATATGCTATATACGCATCTGGGGTCAAATATTTGAGAGAGGGACCTCATGACTCACATGACTGAGGTTATCAATGTATGCTTCAAAACCAAGCTAGTTAACTGGCCGTTTAATAACATGGACGTTCAATTGTTATGTGACCAAGAAGAAACTAAATGTTAGTTAAGCTTGCTATACTTCTGATCCAGACATAAGGAGAATTAAACGAATACTTCAAAGCGTTTTACTAGAAAATCCCAGAGGTACCAAGTGAAATGGTGTTTGATGAATTTCCTTTTTTGTGTAAATCAGACAGGGTTCTGGAAGGAGGGTGTGGTCTTATGAAGCCCCACAGCTCTCTGGGGCATAGAGAAAACCGTAAGTGGTGTTGACCTGGCTTCAGGAAGGCAACAGAAGACCCTACTGGGAAGAGCCAATCTTCCCATTTTCTCTTTTTGGTCTTATAACTCATTCCCCTTTAGTCCTTCCCACCTCGAACAAAACTGTATCTTCCAGAAAGCTTCTGGGATTCAAACTATAAACTCTGGTACAACAGTACTGAAAACAGTGATAGCAGTAACATGACTGCTCTTTATCCAGTATTTGCTAGTGCTTCCTAATCTCAAATATTCTTTACATTCCTGGAATTACTTCATCTTACAGTTGAGGACACAGGGCAAGAAGTTAAGGGTGAGATAGAGAAAATAAAGGGAATAAAAATATTACAGATTTAAAATTCTTTATAAGAACCACCCGATGGTATACTGGCTTTTCAAAGTGGTGAAAGTCAATAACTTAGGTACGTTTCAGGAGAATATCGTTCTATCAAAGAACACTGTGCTATCAGATCTATTTTTCCGAAGAAGAATTCATCTGAGTCATGTCCCAGCCATACTGCTGGGAAAATCAGGTCACAAATAGAGTGGATGAGCCCAATTTTGTTAAAAACAACGACAAGCAAATCACACGCTGCCTACGTTTGTCCTGAGAGAAGCTTGTGGGAGTCTACAATAGAATGTTTACGGTGCCACTACTGGGCAAATGTGGTCAGGATTACTGTTAATTCATTTTCTTCTTTGTTCTGCTTTGGATCTTCCAGATTTCCCCTAACGAGTAGTTACAGCTTATATGATAGAAAAAAATACGTTAACTACAACGTTTAAAAAGTACTGGGACTAGTATACTTAAAAGAGAGTGAGACATAGCTTACGCGGAATAGGGTATGCAAACCGGTCTGGGTGCTTTGTGATGAGAGTGTTTTTTATGTGTCTTCTCCCAACACCGTGCGCACCTATGTCATTTTAAAAGAAAGAAGGTGAAATTGACAATTGTTAGTAACATTTGCAAAATGTGTTCAAGATGACATTAACAAAGTTACTTATACAATCAAACTTACCTAATAAGACTAGTGTTTTCCTTTTGAATGCCGGCAGTTTTACTACTTCTTCATATGTAACGAGATCTAATTGATCGAACACTACAATACAAAGATTTAGAAGAAAGGTAAATCTACAGGAGTATTTCATGTACATCAATTATGATTTTATTGGCAGAACTAAAGTTATAGTAAAACTGTGTCTTAAAAAAATAGAAGTCCAACTTATGGTCTGAGCTTTCGTGTAATTTTAGTCCTATAACCTTTTGGGAGAAAATTTCATTTTTAAGCCCATGAAAATGCACTTTAGAACCAGGGGCATCCAAAGATACGCTGAGCACATGCATAAAAGTCCAATTCTAAGAGATACTGCATATCTTGTCATGCAGTATCCAACAAGTCATACAAATTCATTCAAAACCACATGCTGTTCATATTTTTGCAATTCTAAGAAATTAGCATTACTAAAAAGAAAATGTCTGCAGACATTGACCAACATGAATATAGCATGAATGCAATTAAAGTTAACCAAGAAGGAGGCCACTAGATTATTTCTAGGGATGGATGAGAGATGCATGGACAGCTGGTCTTTTAACTTCATGGTTCTTTCTTTCAGCGGAGGTGCTGAAGGTAGCATGCTAGATTCTTTCAAAGTCAAGTTCTGAAACTATGATTTCACAAGCTTTTGAAATGAGCATCTCACAAGTTTTACTGTAACCCAGCTCTCCATTCGATGGAGAGTCTTGGGTATATAAGTAGGGAAACATGCTTCCCTGGGTCCCAAACTTTGTCAGCCCATGTGTGGTCAGTCAGGATGGACGAGATGCAAAGAAGCGTGAAGCAGAGTCTGAGCTGGGAAACCTTTGCAAAAGGGGAGTTCTCGAATCATTACAGACTGAGAATAAATGCTTAAAAAAACTATTTTTTGGAAACCTGCCTCTTAACAGAACTGTTACCAAAACTTTCCCAAGAGGACTATTCCTGTTGAAGTTCAAGGTAGTCTGGTTCTCACACACATTTGAAAATTCTCACATGAAGGCTAAAATCATGAGTCTGTGTTTCCTATAATGGATTTCTGTATGGTGATATCGCAGTGTTGTCAGGCACACACTGAAATTTCTTTTTCAAATAATATTGAATAAGCTCTAGGTTTCAGAGGGTTTGAAATACAATCAATAAAATTGATGCCTTGGTTTAATAAAGGGATCTGGGATGCTTCAATCACGAAGAGAAGCTTCTGCTCCCTGAAACAATATGGCCAAATGCTTTTGGCTCTCAGCTCAGTCCTTAACATCTGTGATCTTCCCAGTAGCAAAGAACTTTAAAATGCAAAATAGGATACTCTGGAATGCAACAGATCAGAAACAAACGAACAAAAGTATCATTCCCAAACTACTAAAAAAAGAAAGAAAGAAAGAAAGAAAGAAAGAAATACAATGTGTTAAAATAAGGGTTAGTGCATGTTAATGGGTATCTGTGCATTTGTTTGCTTTTGATAGCTTGATTCCATAAAGGTTGACTCAAAAGTCTTTAATTCAGCTAAACACCAAGAAGTGCCTTCTGTGTCTAGAATGGCAGACTCCCCAAATGAAAACAAACACGAGGTTCTGTGCGTGCTGGAGCTGGCTAGTCATGCTTCAGTGGTGACGGAGTGTCAGAGTTGCAAAAATAAAAGCAGGAGTGCTTACGGCATTGCTTTTTATACCCACTGCCCTTGGAGTGATGTTTCCAACAAGAAAAAGGATGCTTATGAAAGAGGTACATCAACAAGCGGATATATATTTTAATACCGAAAAATAATCAAGCATCTCATGAAAGGGCAAGATGATGATGGCACAGGCTTTCTAAATGGTATCTGCATCCCTTTCCTTCCACAGAGCCCTAAATCCTACCCACTTAAGACTGGTCAATTTTTAAGAAACACGTAAGAATGAGTTAGATATGAATAATCGACAGCACAAACAAATGAACAGGTATGTTACACGTCAATATCTTAACCATACGTGAATATCATGAAAAGGTTACTCTGGTCGAAATGAAATCACCACATGGTCATAGGATTGAGAAACAATAAAAGAGAATATTTAAAAATAAGACATACAAAGAATATAAGGAGAACAGTTAAAGACTGAACTTTTAAAAAGTTTTATGTTGTTTGCAGATTAAAAAAAAAGGGACTTAATGAAAGGAAACCGTCAAAAACAAAGAGGCATAGTCACTCAACAGGTTACTTACATGCACAGAGGCCATTGGGAGTAAGACAGCATGAAAAATGTACAGGGGTCATTGAAATATGGCTTTTAATATATTAGTAAAATAAAAGTATAATATGCACAAAAGAAACTTTACCATGCAATATTCTAAACACGAGGCAAATAAATCACATTAAGAAACAAACTCATTTTAATAAAAATTCAACAATATCCTTATATAAAAGCCAGTGGGTTTTATATATGCATGGAAATCTTGTCTAGGAATAGGTACATGTTCTTTGGGGAGTGTACATGTGGAAGCCTTTTGCTCTTCATTTTGTACCTCCCTGTACTGTTTTTGCAATTTCTCATCACAGGTGCCTATTATTTTTATTAAAAAAAACCTCAACAGGGCAGTGAGATGATGGGCCACTTTTTGTTGTCTTAAGAGTTCTCCGTATCCAAGAGAAAATGTCATAGTTTTAAAAACTGTTCAACTACTAATTTGTGGTCTGAGGCAAAATTTAAACACACCTATGAATGGTATTGTAGGAACCCTCTGGGTTCATGTGTACATATGTAAATAGCGTATCTGAGGATATTGAAATACCATTGCTTAGGGCTCTAATAGTTAAAAAACAACAACAACAGTAGCAACGAATTAATAAGGACTTTTTTCCCCTCACGTTTACATTAGTAACTTGATCTTTAAACTGATTTTGGAAGTCCTAGGGCTGAGGAATCTCAGTGCCTCAAGAGTATACTTCTAGCAGGCTGACAATGCTTTTTGCATCAAATTTATGTGGCTAAAAATCTTTTATGCATTGCAGAAAATGTTATTTGCTGTAAATACTACAGACACTATAATCAAATCTATTCCCAAGGCTTCAGAAATACTGTCTGGCATAGTTTGCTCCTATTATCCTGATTTCCTGGTAAGCTACTCAATATTCATGCCTCTTTTATGTGTTTAGGTAAGTATTTCCAGTTGAATCTTTTCCATAAATAAGCCTTTAGCATCGATTCCTGGCCTCATTTGGAAAAACTACAAGCATATTCATATATGGCAAAAACCTCCGATTAGAAAAGACCTTGCAGGCTGGTAGCACTGGGCCGGGCACCTAATCCATCTGGGTGCGTGGGCCTGGGCCAGGGCCAGGGCCAGGGCCAGGGCCAGGTACAAGAATGGAGCAAAGGGATGATGGGTCCTAGAGATTAATTCTAGTATCATCGTTCCATCGGTTCTAGATACTGACAAAGTTCCCATCTTTCTTTTGATCACACATATAAACAAATTCAGAATTTTATGAGAACGTCTGGCCTGCCATCAACATATGCAGAATTCTCAAAGATTTGAAGCTGGAAACAAGACATATGGCCCTTATTTGAATTCACTGAGGACTATGGGAAGACTCCCCACCCCAACTCAGCTGTATTTTACAATCAACTTCTGAAAAAGCCAGAAAAATCCTTCAGAAATATAGTTTGATTTGTGGCTCATGACCCCATTTGGCTAGCTCTTGGCATTAAAGAATATGTTTCAAAGTTGTCAAAGCATCTGCCATACTGGCTGAGTGCAATGGTATTTCTTTCTCTTTTTCACATCAATTCCTTATATAGGCGATGCTGCATATTAGGATGGCCTTTCATCATGGCTAAAAGCAGAATAGTTGATAAAATACTTGACTTCCCTTTCCTGACAATTTCATCTCTTGCCAAGTAAAGGTAACCACTAAGTAAATGGTTCTTCTGGACTTTGTAATGGAGAAAATGGAAGGGTTGCTCGGTGAAGGGGAAGAAACCTGAAGAGGTGGTGGCAGAAAGGCCTTGCTAGACAGCACACTTCAGAAAGTCCAAGAAAAAAGCTGCACATCTTCTCCACAGCAGAAAAACCCAGAGGGGAGCTCATGAGGGGTGATTTGGGGCAGGGGATGGGGATCCCAGCATTAACATTTTGACTAGACAATCACAAACACACCTAAACACAAGTTCTACCAGAAAACCTGAGCAGCTCTACAAGGACCTCATAAGAAATTCAGACTTTCCATCAAAGGGTATGAAAAGACAGTCCCAAACTCAGTGACAAATACTGACATGTAGAAGGGATCATGAACATGACAAGGAAGCTCTGAGGCTCAGAAGACCACTGCTTGGGAAAATGCTGAAGGGAACAAAAGAGTGGGGGAAGTTCTCAATTTCCCTTAGTTCTAAATCTATAAGAACTTAGGTCTGTGGTTTTGCACAGGAGGTTGTAATGTCCAAAGATGACAGAGAAAAAGCCATTGTATTCCATCCCTATGAGGCTCTTGCCTTCTCTTGTCAGGCCCAATGAGGAAAGAAACGTACAGCCCCTGAATTTCAGGTTTAGAAAGGATATCCTTCACTGACTAACCCAATTCCCTCATTTCGAGCCGCGCCCCCCCCCCCCCCCCCCCCCCGGAGCCAAGGGATTTGCCCACCATGCAGGTGTGCTAAGTCAGGTTGCCTGTTAGCTTACAAGTGCATTTGCGGGACCACCGAGGACCACCTGCAATGAAATCAGACAGAGCGGGGACAGTGGAAGATCAGTCATACCTGTGGCTGAAGAATGGAAAAAGTGAACTGCAGAAGGGGCACCTGGGTGGCTTAGTCAGTTACATGTCCGACTCTTTTGACTTCAACTCTGGTCATGATCTCATGGATTGTGGGTTTGAGCCCTGTGTTAGGCTCTGCACTGACAGCGCGGAGCCTGCTTGGGATTCTTTCTCTCCGCCCCTCCCCTGCTCGTGCTCTCTCACAGAATAAATAAACTTAAAAACAAACAAAAAAACCACTGGCCATCAGACTGGGTGCCGATTTCTCTGACAAAATTCTTAAGTGAACGATTCAACAGATTCTTCGTCAGAATTTAGACATTCTAGTTTTTCAATCCAGGGGCTTGTCATCTTCCCTCAGCTGAATTAAAGAATGTTGGCATATTGAATACTCATGTCTATATGCCCTCCATTAGTACAGTATAAAGCTTGTGATGAATTAACAGCCTTAATCAGCCATTTCTTTGCTTTTCTAGGTTCAAATTATAATGCCATCTAGATCTATACATCATTTAAAATTATTATAAAAACGACAAGGTTTTGTATATATGTGTATGTATACACACACACACACACACACACACACACACACACACACACAAAATGTCAACACATCTTGTGAGCCTGTTAGAAGCTGATGGAAATAGGGGCACCTGGGAGGCTCAGTTGGCTAGGCATCCAACTCTTGGTTTTGGCTGAGATCATGATCTCATGGTCGGTGACTTCAAGCCCCACGGTGGGCTCAGCACTGCTGGTGTAGAGCCTGCTTGGGATTTTTTCTCTCTCTCTCTCTCTCTCTCTCTCTCTCTCTCTCTCTCTCTTTCCCCCCCCCTCCCCTCCCTGCTCTCTCTCTCAAAAGAAATAAATAAACTTAAAAAAAAAAACTCAAAAAAAAGCTGATGGAAGTAAAGAGGACTTGGCAGTAACCACTGATATTTTAAATGACATTCTGCTGATACTACAGTGAACTTCAAATAGTACTACTGCAGTATTGACAATCAACAGTTGCTAAATTGTGTTAGTCTGCTTTAAATATTTCTTCCCTTCATAAAACAAAAAAGCCATTACTGGACTGGTGCTCCAGCATGGTAAATAATCAGAAATGATATATTTTATTGGACTTAAAAATGGAGGACGATTGTGGCCAACGTGAAAGGAATGAGTTCCCATTTAACGGAACCATTTGAAATGTACCCATGTGGCCACTCACATTCCTTACATGTTAGGCAGTGTTTCAAAATGCTTACTTTTACTTGCTGATTAAGAAATGAACAATTCAGCGTTTGCAAATAATTTTTCCTGGTGGATGCTAACAACACGTTATAACATTTTACAGACAGAAATGCATTTCCTATTTGGCTGAAACCTTATACTGTCCAACTGGGTATGCAAGATTGCGTTTGATTTTTTTTTTTTTTGGCCACATGTATGATTTTTGGAGTTATTTCTGAAACCTTGGGAACTAATCTAATGCCAACATTGGGGCTTGCAATGCCTCAGAACAAGTTCCTTATAAAAGGAGTCCTATTAAGAAGGTACTGAAAGTAAGTAAATCTCACTCTTGTATATCATCATGCATTTTCTTTAGCTTAACTTACATTCTGTGAAGCTTCTGGGAATTCTACGGCAATGACAGATCATGTTTTTTTGGTATTCATTTCAGTTTTTAGCAAACAAGGGAATGTTCTGACTTAGGCCGAACGCAAGTTTTCATAGAGACAAACAGGACGAAGGGAAGGCCAAGATAATGCTCTTGGCCTTTTACGAGCCAGGGAGTAACTGTGGGGGAAGAAGACTAGTCACAGAGACTGACCAAACCGAGTTAGTATCCAACAGCATTTGTGCTCTTTCCAACCAATCACCTGGCCATCCGTGGCACAGCTCTGGTAAGGGCACATTTTTGCCACAGGGCCACGTCCAAAGGCCAGAGAGGAGCCAGGAGGGAGGATATTTGCTCAAGATCTATCTCAGCAAGGAGGCAAGAATCCTGGTGACTTGGCAAACACTCGGGCTCTCATTTCTCAGGGGAGGACTTAATGTACTGGCTTCTTTTAGTTCCCGAGGATACTATTACCAAATAGCATTTTCTTCCTGTAAAGTAGAGCTCTGTAAAATATCTGGCAAATAACCAACAGACTAATTGCAGGTAGAGCCTTCTTAATGTTGTGCAAGCTGATGGAGATCTCATCTGGTGGAATTTTGGGGCAGAGAACTCTGAAGACTGAAGTGAGATCTAACCAGCCTCCGTAACAATCGCACGTTTCCCTACCTGCATTGTGCTTTGCCAAGTATTTATCTTTGTACTGCTTCTTTTTCTTGCCGAACCAGGTACAGCTGGCCTGCTGCTCCTGTTTGGTTTTCTCCATGGCGATGCAAGCGACTCGCCTAGTGCACAGAGACGGAAAACAAACAAATAACTACTGTAAAGTTTCATGTTGATAAAAGAAAAATCATCCATTTGAAGACTTTATACAAACCTGCATGAACATACCGCTCACAAACTTAAAAAATTTTTCTTTAATGTCTATTTATTTTTGAGAGAAAAAGAAAACAGGATCTGAAGAAGGCTAGACACTGACAGCCTGATGTGGGGCTCGAACTCATGAACTGTGAGATCATGACCTGAGCCAAAGTTAGATGCTTAACCAACTAAGTCACTCAGGTGCCCCATTGCTCATAAACTTTTCAAGATAAAGGTTGCTTTTTGGCTTTCGCAATTTCATAGAGAGGTTTTAAAAACACAGGCTTGGGGTACCTGGGCGGCTCAGTTGGGTTGGGTGTCCAGCTCTTGGTTTTGGCTCAGGTCACGATCTCACTGATTGCGTGATCAAGCTCCGCATCAGGCTCCTCACTGAGTGTAGAGCCTGCCTGGGATTCTCTCCCTCCCTCTCTCTCTCTCCCCCTTCCCCGCTGATGTGCTCGCTCGCTCTCACTCTCTCTCTCTCAAAACAAATAAATAAAAACAGAGGTTTCTAATAAAATGACATCACATTCCTTGAGCATATACTGATAACACAGATGAGCAACCTAAACACATGGCTGTGACATCCGGTGGAACGAGCATGGAATTTTGAGCTGAGGCAGGTCTGGTTGGAATCTTGGCTCTATCACTCATTACCTTTTATCAATTTAGGGTCAGGTGCTTTTCTGGAAAATTTGCATGTATCAACTCATTTAACCTTTCTAACAACGCACGAAATTGTGCCACCCCTTTACAGATGAGGGGATCAAAGGGCTGAGAGGTTAAGTAATTTGCCCCAGATCACACAGCTTAGTAAGTGGGAGAGTGAGTTCAGTCTGGTACCAGAGCCTAGGCTCTCGAGCAGTACATTTTATTGGCAAGTTTCTTAGCCTCTTAGGATAGCTGTTGTAAAGGCTAAGAACAAAAAATGTAAGTAATGCCCCAGCACAGTGGTACACACAGTAGATGCTTAATAAATGGTACTATTACTACACGGTGATTCTAGGCTAAGAAAAAAATACCAATGAAATCCACAGAATTACATTCAGAGGGCGCCTGGGTGGCCCAGTCGGTTAAGCACTCAACTCTTGATTTTGGCTCAGGTCATGATCTCACGGTTTATGGGATTGAGCCCTGTGTTGGGCTCCATGCTGACAGCAGGGAGCCTGATTGGAATTCTCTCTCTGCCCCTCCCCTGCTCATGCATGGTCTCTCTCAAAATAAAAGAAAAAAAGAATTACAATCAGAAAATTTTAATTTTGTTCTTTGTGATTATAGTGTTCAGCACAAATGTTGTTAAAAAGTTGCTCTCTTAGGTTTAGTCTAAGCAAATATTTGCCCTTCAGGATATTGCCACAGACGGTTTTGCTTAACGATTTTGCTTCTTTCACAGGGGTCCCCCGAGTGAGCCCACATAAGAAGAATCCAGGGGCGCCTGGTTGGCTCAGTCGTTGCAGTGTCTGACTCTTGATCTCAGGGTTGTGAATTCGAGCCCTGCGTTGGGTGTAGAGATTTACTTAAAATCTTAAAAAAAAATCACTAAAAAAAAAAGAATCCAAAATCACCATCAGAATAAGTGATTTTCCAATGAGGTTGTACTGATTTACACTCCTACCAGCAGTATGTGAGCGCTCCTATTGTTCTACTTCCTTGTGAACACTTGGTATTATCAGTATTTAACTTTAGCCACCACAGTAGGCAAGTAATGCAATAATGCTGTGCTTTGAGTTTGCATTTCACTGATTATTGAGATTGAGCACTTTTTCATGTTTATTGGGTACTGGACTTCCTCTTCTGAAACGTGTATAAGTCTTTTGGCCATTTTTCTTTCCAGTTGTCTTTTTCTCATTGATTTGTAGGAATTTCTTATATGGTCTGGATATTATACCTCTGTTAGTTATATGTGTTGCAGACACCTTCGTCCATTTTGTGGCTTGCCTGTTCACTCTTCCTATGATATCTTATGAATATAACGTAGATTTACTTTAGTCAAATTTAGCCATCTTTTCCTTTATGGAAAGTATTTTAACCCCTCCTTATCCCTGAAGATATTCTTCAGTATTACTTTGTCAGAGGTTTATAGTTTTCTTTTTCATATTTTGGCCTTTAATACACTGGAGCTGATTTTTGTGTGTGGTATAAAATTAGGAGCCTGATTTCTTTCTTGTCTTTTTCTCTAATGGATACTCAATTGTTCCAGCATGACTTATGGAAAAAACTATCCATTCCTCACTAGTGACTATTTATGTGTGGGAGTGTTTTGGGGATTCTCTTCATTGGGTCTATTTGAGCATCTCTATGCCCTTACCTTATTATCTCAATGTTTTATAATAAGTGTTGGTGTCAGATGGAGCAAGGCCTCTCTCCTTATTCTTCTAGAAGAATATCTTGGCTATTCCTGATTCTGTGCATTTCCATGAAAAACTTAAGATTAGCTTGCCAATTTCAAAATGGTTGAGATTGCATGGAATCAGTGAATTGAACTGGGAGGAACAGACATCTTTACAACACTGAGTCTTCTAGTCCATGAACAAAGTATATCTCTCCATCTGTTTAAGAATTCTTTAATGTCTCAGGGCACCTGGGTGGTTCAGTCAGTTAAATGTCCGACTCTTGGTTTCAGCTCAGGTCATGATTTCATGGTTCGTGGGTTTGAGCCCTTACATCGGGATCTGTGCTGATGGCACAGAGCCTGCTTGGGATTCTGTCTCTCCTCTCTGCCCCTCACCCACTTGTGCTCTCTCTCTCTCTAAATAAATAAACTTAAAAAAAAAGAATTCTTTAATGTCTGAATAAATGTTATAATTCATCCTGTGTCTTGAACATCTTTGTTATATTTGCTCCTAGGTTGTTGATAAAAAAAAAAAAAGATGGGGGTGCCTGGGTGGCTCAGTTGGTTAAGCATCCAACTTCAGCTAAGGTCATCATCTCATGGCTCATAGTTCGAGCCCCGTGTCAGGCTCTTGCTGACAGCTCACAGCCTGGAGCCTGCTTTGGATTCTGTGTCTCCCTCTCTCTCTGCCCTTCCCCTGTTCATGCTCTCTCTCTCTGAAAATAAACAAACATTAAAAAAATTTTGTAATTTAAAAACTTTTCAAATATACACAAGAGTAGAGAATAATGAACCCCAAATACCTACAACCCAGCTTTAACATTTATTAACTCCTGGCTTGTGTTATTTACAACCTACCCACCCTAAGATTATTTTGAAACAAATCCAAGTTTGTATCATTTCCTCTTTAAATATTCTTAAATTCCTTTTAAATCTACAGGTTTAAATCTACTTTTCTGTCCTTCTCTCCTTTTCTGTCTTGCTATTTATTTGTTCCAGAAACTTGTTTGTCCTGTAGTTTCAAAGTCTGGATTTTTTGGATTTTATCCCTGTGGTGTCTTCAGTAAGTCCCTCTCTCTTTCACATTTTCTTCAACTAGGTAATTAGATCTAGAGGTCTGATCAAACTTAACTTCTATTTTTTATCAAGAACACTTCATAATATTAAGGGTGATGCAGGTTATGTTATACATGGCATGTAAAAAAATTATTTTCTCTGTTACTGGTAAATAGAAATAAATTGATTTTGTATATTGATTTTATACCAAACATCTTGCTGACCTCACATATTAATTCTAATGGTTTATCCACAGATTCCTTTGAATTTCTACACACAGAATTGTATCACCTGCAATACTTTTTTCCTTTCTAATACTGTTTGCTGTAGGTTTATTGTAGATGCTCTCATCAGGTTAAGGAAGTTCCCTTCAATTCAGTTTGTGAGAGTTTTAATCTTAAGTGGATATAAAATTTTACCAAACGCTTTTTCTGCATCTACTGATATGACCATGTGGATTTTCTTTAGTCTGTTAATACACTGAATTGGCTTGATTGGTTTTCAAATGTTGAAACAGCTGTGCATCCCCAGTACAGATTCCACTGGGTCGAGATGTATTATCCTTATTATTGTGTTGCTGGATTCAGTTTGCTAATATTGTGCTGAGGACTTTTATATCTATGTTCATGAGGGAGTGTTGCCTGTAGTTTTCTTGAATCACCGTTTGTGAATTTTGGTATCAGGGTAATGCTGGCATCGTGAAATGAGTTGGGAGCTGTGCTATCTTCTTGAAAAGACTGTCCTCCATGTCTTTTATTCTCTCTTGTTCCATGAGGGTTTTATTTTTATTTGTTTTTGGTTAGGAGAAGGACATTTGGTTAGGAGAAGGACATTTCTTTAAAAAAAAAATTTATTTTTGAGAGACCGTATGCACCTGAGTGGGGGAGGGGCAGAGAGAGAGAGAGAGAGAGAGAGAGAGAGAGAGAGAGAGAGAGAATCCCAAGCAGGCTCCGTACTATCAGCAAGGAGCCTGACAAACTCACAAACCTTGAGATCATGACCTGAACTGTCATCGGATGCTCAACTGACTGAGCCACCCAGGCGCCCCGGGAGAAGGACATTTATTGGGAAATACTGTGAACTCTCAGCAACAGCATTGAAGTCAATCTCTACATATTACCTAAGTGGCATACAGAGGAGGCTGAGGAAGCCTTTGCTCTGGGGATTCTTCCAGTACAAACCGATATGTGCCATGGCCATAACTATAGCTTCTGTGAGGCACAGGATCTTTGGAAGCATAAACAGAACTGAGGGAGTTTTGCCTGGTTATGTTACAGTGTATTGAGTCTCTTATAATCGGTGTTTTTAAGCTTAAAGAATAAAAGTAAAAAGTTCCCAGTAAAAATTTGTCGTGTGGCTCTGTGTGACTCAACGAGACAATGAAACTGCTCGTCACCAGCCACTCAGGAAATGAATGCTCCTTCCTTTAGCTCAGTAAGTGCAGGAAAACCATGTCAGGATTTAGATCAACCTGGAGGGAAGTTTCAAATACACACTTCACATTTTATTGCTGACTTGGATGAGGGTCTAGGAGGCAAGGGGAGCGATGACACATTAGGGGACTCAAAATATATCAAAGGGCTTGACTGATGTGCCCTGTCAAGCAAGATGAGATTTAACAAGGATAAATAAGGCAAGGCGTCTGGGTCCAAAAAAACCTGATCTCTCATCTACAGGCTGTGAAAAAGGTCACTTGGTAGGAACACATGGGAACAAAGATTCTGGGTCTGGCTGATGGTGTTGTTTCAAATCTTTCTCAGTGATACTGCATGTCCACCGACGTTCTCCGTATCAATTTGGTTTTCCAGGTCTCGAGGCACCTCTTGCCCAGTGGGCCTCGTCCTCCTCATCCCTGCTAGGATCCCTTTCTCCCTCGACAGTTTTTGCAACTTCATTGAGTTTGTATTTTTCATAATAAACCAGACATACTTACAGTGTACAATTTCATCAGTGTTGACATATGCAGACATCCCATGAAACCTTCGTTACCATCCAGATCACGGACATTTTCTTCATCTCTGGAATCCTTCCCTCTCACCTCTGGATCCCCAAGCAACGACTGTCACTACAGATTAGTTTTGCCTTTTCTAGAATTTTATATGAATAGAATCATACAGTATGTTGTCTTTTTTTTTTTTTGCCTGGATTTGAGTTTCATCCATATTGTTGTATCAATAGTTCGTTCCTTTTTTATGGCTTAATAGCATCCTGTTGTATGGCTACGCTGTCCCTTGTTCGTCCATTTATCTGTTGATGAAAACTTGAAATTTTAGCCCTTCTGATAAGCGTGTGGCCACTGAGGTTTTGTTACTGCCTTGTTCTTGGAAGTTCCTTTTTGGTTCTTTTTCAAATCTGCCATGCCATTAAACAACTTTCCTGGTCTCTGAAGTTATTTTTCAAGCTTATTACTGATTTAAAAATATATGCACAGTTGTGCAGACTGTTGTTTAAAAACCTTGTCTCCTGGGGCACCTGGGGGGCTCAGTGGGTTAAGTGTCTGGCTCTTGGTTTCAGCTCAGGTCACGATCTCACAGTTTGTGAGTTCAAGCCCCATGTTGGGCTCTGCGCTGATAGCGTGGAGCCTACTTGGGATTCTTGCTCTCTCACTCTTTGCTCCTCCCTCTCTCTCTCTCAAAATAAAAAAAGCTTAAAAAACCACCTTGTCTCCTAACTCCAATATATAGAGTGGGTCTGCGTTTGTTTCTGCCATTTCAGTAGGGTCTCTGTTCAGTCTGTGAGGCAGGTCTGGTTTCCTTGTGTACCCGTGGCTTTTTTGTTTTGACTTGTTGGTCACTGCCCTAGTAAAAGTCTATGTGGGGGGTGAGGAAGAGCTCTAGGATGAGGCCTAGGGTAAAGTCTTCTCCTTCAGAGACTTTATGTTTGTAACAGATATATGAAAGTAGTATTAGTACAGGAGAAGCCTCACATCACATGTAAGGCTGCAGTTCTCCCGGCTGACCCAGGCTGTGTGGACCTGGGTACAAAGCTATTCAAGGTGGACCAGTGGCCACAGTTTTTTCAGGGGAACTTTGTTTTCCTTTTATTTGTGTCTTTTGCTTTGCTCAGTGACAAGGTAGCCTTGTCTACAGTCCCCAGCTGTGGAAGGGCAGTAAGGGCACACTTATCTTAACCTTTTAACCTGAGGGTGTAGCCTCTGTAGTCCTAACAATGGCGGACAGGTCCCCTAACAGAGTCCCCTACTTGTACAGGCCTTAGGTCTTAACCTTGGTTCCCCGGCAGAGAAGTTTTCAGTAATAGATGTGTCCCGTTGGCAAAATGGGCCCATTGGGTGCTCTAATTTTTTTCACTCCAATTGCTTTCATACAAAAGCTGGTCACTGAGTTCCCCAATACCTTTTTGGCTACTTAATGCTTTTAAGGTAATTTTCAAAAGCACGTTTTCTGCAGCCCTTTTCATTTTTTTCCAGCAGGAAGACTGATTCAGATAACCTAGTCCCCCATCCCAAGGAAACAGGGAGCAAATCTGCTTTTCCCTGTTTCTCAGGAGTCCTACAGAGGACTCGGAGCTCTAGGTATCAGGGAAACAGAATTTCTACAGATGATCTGACCAAGGAGAGGAGGTCTGGAGTCTACAGAATTCTTTTCAACAAATGCTCAAAATATATGGCAGCATTCAAGAAAACATCCTGTGGGGCACCCGGGTGGTTCAGTTGGTTAAGTGTCTGACTCTTGATTTTGGCTCAGGTCACGATCTCACAGTGAGTGAGTTTGAGCCCCACATCAGGCTCCCGCCCTTCCCCTGGTCGCAGGTGTGCGTTCTCTCTCCCTCTCTCTCAAAGTAAACAAACTCAAAAAAAAAAAAGAACATATTTTGTAAAATGTAAGTATCACTAATCCCATAATAACATCATCATCAAAGTGACTTAGAAATCATTTTTGTCCTCCTAATGCTTAAGCTGTTTCTTGAAGATCAGACAGAAAGGCAATGCCAGATGGAAGGCTGCTACTTCCTCTACCTGGGCCCATGAGTCCTTGTATAAAATGATGGCATCTGAAGCTCTTATCAGCTCTGACATTCTAAACGTAAGAATGTTTTTGGGGACACAGGATAGCCAGCAGAGGCAATCACGAAAAGGAAATTCACTGAGGGATCCCTCTAACTTGTGAGAAAAATGGGTGAAGAAACAATGATCAATGTCTGTGGACTCAATGCCCCTGGTTTCTTTTAGCTAGGTTCAAGTATTTTGGGATGAACTGCCCCCATGGCGAATGGGTGCTGTATTTCTGGTCGCGTGAAATAAAAGGAAGATATGAAGTCATCTCGTCACTAGATTTCTCATATATTGTCAAAGTTCTGACAAAGGTAAAATCTCCAGCGTCTTTCAAAACAGAGTTCAAGTAAGCAAATTGTAACAACAGCAGAAATAGATTTTACCAAAATATATAGTAATCTGTGACTCCTTGGCTGTCAGTTAAAGATGGTGTGGAAAAGGTGTCTGACTTTAACCTGTTTTCACAGCTTAAACTTCCTCATAAAATGTGTGTTTTTAAAGATGTGGCGAGGTAAAGAATGAAGTTTTCAAACAAAGCTGCCTTTTTCTCCTAACGGTATAACCCATATTACCTTCAAATACCCTGAGCAGCACTAAATCGTGGCCCTTGAGTTTTTTGCTGGTGGGAGGGTGGAATGAGTGAGCATGTGGAGGGGTGAGGAGAGGGTTTGTTTTAAAACAAAGCCCAAAACACAGATCTGAAAGGATGGAAGCAGCATGTGGGAGGTGGGGGGCTATGTTAAGGGACCACGGCCTGACCAGGACCCATGTGAACCAAGGCTAGCCGCTCAACCTCCCTCTAGACCCTCCTCCTCTCCTTTGTTTCATATAAAAGACCTGGCTCGGTAAGCAGGAACTTACTAGATGCTGAGGATTTAGAATCCTTGGATGACTGGGGCGCCTGGGTGGCTCAGTCGATTGGGCATCTGACTTCGGCTCAGATCATGATCCCACAGCTCGTGAGTTCAAGCCCTGCATCAGGCTCTGTGCTGACAGCTCAGAGCCTGGAGCCTGCTTCGGATTCTGTGTCTCCCTGTCTCTCTGCCTCTTCCCCACTCGTACTCTGTCGCTCTCTCTCTCTCAAAAATAAATAAACATTAAAAAATACATAGAATTCTTGGATGACTAACCTGAGTTTTGATTGGCTAGGAGAGCAAACAGGTTTGACCCAATAAAACAATATAAAGTTGAAAAGCGGATGGTCAGGGCTCCGTTTTTATTATAAAACCAAACCACATACCATTCCTGAAGTTCAGGAGAAGGAATGAGACCTGCGGTTCCATTTTTGGAGTTTTCCAGTTTACCCTGCCACCAGTTGTGATCATCCTTACTAATAATCTGGATAATGTCGCCAACTCTGAATCGAATGCCAGCTTCTTTGCAGGGGATGAGGTCATCCTTGGCTGGATCATATTCAAATTGTGCTCTTACATAGATCTATAAAACAGGAGTTTGTAAGAAAGGCTGCCATGGTGATGTGGGAGCAAACAGCTCTAACCTAATAACCACACACCAACACTTACAATACAAACAGGACATTAGATGGTGAAGCCAAATGATGCATGGAAAATAGGACACAAAACTGCTACCGCTAGAGACAATGTACTACCTTGGATGTGTGCAGGTTCAAGTCTTGGCGGTATTTGTTTGGAGGGAGCACCGTAACATACTTGTTTAATAAAAATGAAGACTTAGTTTCTGCTTTTACTGTAACAGAATGGGCCTATAATTATAGAGAAGTACTCTTACCATTTTTAAATCCGCATATATTCAGCTCATGTGGTGGGCAAGTTGTCATGATCACGTGGCAGCCTTTATGCCACATACACAAGCACTCAGGGTGGGTTCTAACCCGAAAGCAGCACGTGATACAAAGCTAGCAAGCGCTGTGTAAACCATGCCGAGTGGTTTGACAGCTGGTGGTGTGTCCACACACTGCTGACAGACTTCAGTGTGATCGAAACTATTTTAAAGCATTAAAAACACAGCGTTATTAACTTTTTCAGAAGGATTGGGGCTCTATAGTTGTATTTTACTTGTCTTAGAGAAGAAAAATGACTTTGAATCCTGACTTTGCCACTTGAAGTCAGCACAGAGCTGCACAATCTGCATAGTTCAAGGCTCTGGGTTTTAGGGAATGTAAATGTAACTAGTAAATATTATACAAGGGGACAGATTAGCACACGAGGGGTTATATGGCAGCGTTTTATGAAATGCCGTATTTCTAAAATGCTTTAAAAGAAGGTGCTATGTATATAATTCAGTCTTAGGAATAAACTGGGGCGGGGGGGGGGCGGATTCTATCAGGTGCTAATTTATGCAGACCTTAACTCCCAATCAGGTTATTTTTTAACACCAAATTCCAAGAAGATTCCCCGAAAAATTCTCTCTCTTGAAATTAAATTTGAATATTAATGTTTAAGTCACTGTAAAACCAACCTGAAGGCTTTGGAACTGTTGTGTGATTACTGTGCTCAAGTTTTCTTTTCAGAAAGCCAGCCTATAAAATTGGTCTCTGCATGGGCACCCGAGAGCCGTACTCCTGAAGTACGTACTCGCTTACGTAGCACTTCACTTTTCCCGCGTGGACCAACACAGGCACATTGGGGTGGAAAGCCAGGACGCTTACGTCCTCGTTTTTCATTGTAAGTGGCTTTTAGAAATAAACATGCAAATACAGATTTAGAAAAGGTTTCTTGGAATTTCAGAGAATTCCTGCTTAAACGTGTTTATCAGCACATACGTTTCAGTTACTCTCAGAATTGTACGAGTTTTGTGACCTTTGAATTTTTTTTTTCCCACTCCAGAGGCAGGCCCAGAAGACCCCCAAAGGCTGAATTCTTAGCCATCAACACAAATTTATCAGGTTGAAGTTACAATAACCGTCACAGCTACAAAGAGGTGAGGAAAAAAATCTTTATAGAAAATTAGTCATATGTAATGTGTTAAAATGAAATGGTACAAGCTCTCAATGCTTAAATGTTATGGTCCAAAATGCAGACATTATGGGATGGAAAGGGTTAATAAAAGATTGGCTATTAGCAGCTCAGTTTAGAGAAATTTCTATAGAGGATATCTATTCACCTGTCGTCCTTTTGGTTGGGTAGTTGATGGCAAGTCCTGTAGAATAAAGCCAACCCAGGAGAAAAATTTTCATTTACTTTTCAAGAGTACAAGGTAATTTGTGTGTTCTGTTACAATATGGTTAAAAAAATGAGCTAGATTTCAGTTGTAAAGAGATCATATACATTATTCCATTTCTCAGAAATGTTGAGTTATCAAAAAAAATCAAACCCAGGCCATTTAGCAGCAAGCTGAAGAAAGCAGGTAAGTTTAAGCAAGAGAGAAAATGTGTTCTTAAGAAACAACTCAGCATCTTCAACACAAAAGCCACTGCGAGTGAAATAGCCCTATTAAAAACAAAAACAAAACCCCAAACTAAAAAAGAGCTGATGCCCTTTTCGACTTAGTCACTGCAATCAGATTTTGAAAAATTCAATGGCTATATGGATTTTCACCATCTTTAAAGTATTACATGTAAACTATTATAAATGAATTCCTTTGGTAGCCTATTTCGAAGTTAAAAATAAAGGTTGTAGGAAATTTTCTCCCATAATTTCTCTTACTGACATCATTCCATTAAGAGGATCTCTAAATCGTTTAAAATTTTATCTGATTAAAAACAGTTGATGTGTTTTTAAAGGGCACGTTAAGAGGAAAGAAGCGATACTGCTGCATTTGTGAAACTCTCGACAAATTTCAACAGCAATATCAGCAACGTAAAGATTTTGTTACCCCGAAATACCACATACTTGCACCTTAAATGCTTCCGTTTAAGTAAGTGAAAAACAATTCATATTGCAAAATGAATCGTTCTGAAAAAATGGTAAAATTCTAAGTTCAAGTCAAAAGATCAAGTAGTTTGTGTTAAAGATGTGATAACAGCGTGGCTTAAGTGCAGTTTGAAGCCAGTTCCTTTTGCTTTTCATATCCAGGCAAGGCTTATAATTCACAAAAATATGTGCACGTACCACAATAACAGAGGGCACACCAATTCATAACGTAGATAGCGGAAACTAAAACATGTTGCTGATATCACTCAGAATAGACAACTACAAAGCCCGAGAATACCCACATGCCTACTCTGCAAAATCCTTACGTTTCTTCATCTTTCTCCAATTAAAAAAAAAAAACATTTAGAAATTTCAACAAATTGCCACTTATATCCTTTGCGTAAGTCCGAGCAAAGTCATAAATGCTAGTGGGGTGACACAGAAATATTTTGAGAATGACCAAGGCAGTCTTGAGCTCCAGTTCTTCAAATTTAACTAGTGAAAGGGTTTTTTTTTTTTTTTTTCACGAGAAGAAAATGTGGAAAAGGCTTTCCGGGGGTAAACTGCATTGTAGCTGTAGTAGCCTTGTATATCGGCAGAAGACAATATTTCCACTGAACACATGTAGCTAGAACACTCAAGGCAGGTGGCACCAACAAAATTGTCACACTTTGCTGTGTGGAGCTAGAGTTCTTACCGAAACAGAATTGTTAGTGCTGCTATGACCATTAGCTGGGGACTGTCTGGAAGTGGAGGGGGAATCTCTCTGAAATAAGACACAAGGTTCATTAACACAGAACACCAGCACAGAAACAGAGATATTCACATCAACAGTTACAACCACAGTCTGACAACCGTTTCCTCTGAGGTTTTAGCTGCAAAGGTGCTATGCTGACTTACGTGCATGGTTTCACGGAAGTCTGACAAAATTTTTGCAGTCTGAAGATTCACATATTGTAAGTGATGGCCACGTCCTTTATTAAGAATTTCTTTCCTGTCTCCAACATTCTATGCAACCTTGGCTTACTTTAAAGTGAGACCCGGAAGAGTGAATTGGTATTAAAATCCTATCAGGTACTGTGAAATGACAAATATCACTAGAAACTTATTGTGCTGAAGATCCCAACTGCCTAATTTTTGTTGAAAATTAGGCTTGAAAAGCATGTAATAGTTTTTAGGTACCTCGGTGTCAAAATTTACTGAATGACTCATTTGAAGTGAAACAAATCTAAAAAAAATAAACCAAAAGACTTCTCATGTCGTAATCACCTTGGAGTCCTTCTAGGACAGAAATTACTAATAAGGGTAAAAGATAGACATACACAAGAGAAGAAACCTTTATTCTTTAGATCATTTTAGCAGATTGATTAAAACAATAACCTTGAGCCTCTAAAAATATTATACTTCTGGCAAAGGTCTCCGGAGGCACAGCCACTCTCCCTAGATCGACAGTCCTCAGTCACACTCTCTATACTGTGTGGCACACTCACAATCCTTTCTGGGCTCCATTCCCTTATTTTCCAAATCAGCTTTAATGATAATGAGGAGAGGAGGGAAATATGTATTTTGACATTTTTGGTTTAGTAGAGTTCTTTGAAACCTTTGAGATGGACGTGTCTGCTCAAAAGACATTTGTTTTTTTCTAGAAGATCTAAAGAAAACTTCTGGAACTTGTTAGCTCTTTAAATAATGGGCTCCCTTAGAGGAGTATTCTCAAATCTTCATGAGGAGATTGATTTCTAGGTCCACTCCCAGAGACTTAAGTCACTGGGGTCAGGGTGAGGGCAGCGGTGTCCTCTTTTGCCAAGGAGGGTACAACGATGTGGGTGGCCAGAGAGCCCTTCTTTGGGAAGTATTGCCCTAGCTGGGAAGAGTCCAACCATAGGTTTGAGTTCTGCCAGAGAACAGGAGGGTCAAACAGGCTGGGGTTAAGGCTAGGAGGGTAATATCATTTTTTCTACTATTCGGAGGTAAAGGAGATAAGGGGGGAGGACTCTTTTTACTCAAGCGTAAAATTTACACATGTAATAATACTAGTCCCATCCTAAAACCAGTTCCACCACTTAAAAACCGCAAGAGAAACTTATGTTATATTAATAACTAACAACATCCTCTGGTTAGTTAACTAAAAAGACAAGAAAAAAATCAATCATATTTACTAAATTTCTTCAATGATGAGAAATGGTATGAAGACCACCTGCGATTTTAGGATATTAAAACGCTGCACATAAAAAATGTGTGTGACATTCTCTCCTTCCCAGCAAGGTTTGTGTTCTAGGTAACCAATTGCAAAACCATGAATCCTGGAGCAGAAGAAGTTCTGCATTTTCTTTTGAGGTATAGTATTAATTGAAGTTCCATAAAAAGCCACCAAGAGGAGCTCAAAACCTGATGTAACAGAAACCCCAATTGTCATGGTTCACTAAAAATATACTGGGCAAAACTACAAATTCTTAGACATATCTTCAATAGGTTTAGAGAAAAAACATGAAGCCTCTGAGTTTGCTTGTGAAATTTACAGCATTGCTAAGAGCCTGGAAGAAGCCTTATAATTCCTCCCTCAGCTTTTCCTGAGGTCAAATTCAATTTTCTAGAGGAGTTCCAGTAAGTTACTTGTGAGTCCTAAAAAATTCACTGTGGGAAATGTGTACGCACATGGATGCATACACGCTTGGAAGATGCACACGGAAGAACAAGCTTCAGAAAATAATGCTCTGTGTGTATAATGCCTGAAGGATGATCCCTTTCATGCCAGTTTGTGTTTCCAAATACGAAAAGGATCGCTTTTGGAATCTCATTTAATAAGCAACAGAAAACTGAATAACATAGCTTGGAAAAGCTACAGTTTCTATAGGGTACACCTACCGTAAGAAAGAAACTTGGGGGCTGTATTACTCTAAAAAACTTACTTCCTTATGAATCACACAATGTTCCATGTTTAAGCGATTGCACAGAAGGTTGCAAAAGCCTATACTCCCTCTAATAAAGCCAGTTACCAATTCGTCACGGACTTAACACCTATCTAGGGACTTGTCGCAATTATTTGAGCACCTTGATCTTAACAGAAATAGATCACTTCTTAGATTCTTGGAAAGAAGAACTATCTGTGTGATTTCTTAATAAGGGAAGTGAATGTACTTCCTGGAAATATTATCGCAATTATCTTTTTTGTTTTTTTGTTTTTTTTCCTCAGAGACTCCATTTGTTCTTATTAAGCCTCATGTCATTATTTGTAGCTCCTCTCTATTTTGCTCCAGTTCCAGCCTGCAGAAAGTTCAAGTGCTGAGGAGTTCCCTGTGGAAGCAGGGCTGAGTAGGTGAATGGAACCTACTCTGTTCCGTTATCTTTGTTGTAAAATTGGTGTGCAGTGATCAACAGCACAGGCAGAAACAATTTCCCAGAAAGCCAAAACATTCAGCCATCAGCAGACAGTTAGTTAAGAACCCAGAGGAGACAGGGGTGTGTGTGTGGGGGGTGGGGTTGCGCCAGAGCCATTACCTCACAGGACGATGACTGAGTGCGGTAACTTGGCACGATCTTGAAGGTGATACTCCCCCGCATTTCCCGCTGGAGGAAGAATAAAGGAGAGCTCTCTTAACAAACAAATGTTGCACATAAAGACAAGTGAGAAACCACTCGACTTGTGTGTGTTGTGTGTGGGGTAATTAATGCAAGCCAGCTGAGCACGCATGGGCCTAACATGAAATCGAAATCGAGTTATAAGGTAGGGGCTGCTCACAGGAATAGAAATTGTTCTTGGGAGACGTCCCTGCAAAGTCAAGGCTGGCTGCCTTGTTCATGCAGGAGTGGTGGAAACAGACCTCGGGTGGTTACCTTTTTATAGGCACAAAGATGAAAACCTTTAAGTGCCTTTCAAAAGTGAACATGAATCGAGCCAGCCAAGAGAACAAGTAATTACATAAAAATGATATTTGGTCTTCTACATTATGAGGGTGCTCCATTAAGTTTGCCGCTTCTTTCATAATTTTGGCCTTATTGTTTTTACTGTGGTGAGTCAGGGTGCTTCTAATAGATATTCATAACATGGGAGGCTGCTACAATTGTGGTAGGAAGATGGTCCCAGAACATCTGCCTCCACTCAGCAGGACAATGAACATAGACCAGGGACTGTCATCCTGCTTTTTTAATGCAAAGCCAATGTGAACACAGATTTTGGATATGTACGGTAAAAAATAGCTTGGTCTACTATGTCTTTCCTTCCTTCTGTGCCGTGGAGAAATCTAATACAGCTGGCTATGACTCAGCTAAACAGGAACAAGGTTTCTGACATTGCTAATGTCAGCAGGATTGGGGTCAGTGAGAAACCAGTTCACAGATACGCACAAGTTGCTTGTCAGTCCTAAAAAATTCACTGTGGGAAATGTGTATGCACATTGATGCACACCTGCTTGGAAGATGCACATGGGAGAACACGCTTCAAAAAAAAAATACTCTAGCTGTGTGTATAATGACCGAAGGATGATACCCTTCATGCCAGGGGACTGGAAAGGTTATCTTTACAGGTCTGCTCAGTAAGAAACAGGAGATCAAGGATGAAACGAGAGCACTGAAGCCCACACTGCTAGATGGGCAAGATGTCTCCAAACTCTGGGACATGCAAACATTTTCTCAGTTGTCTACCCCCCCACCCCCAATTTTTTTTAAAGTAGGCTCCACACCCAGCATGGATCAAGACCTGAGCTGAGATCAAGAGTCAGACACTCAATCGACTGAGCCACCCAGGCACTCCCCGCCCCCGCTCTGTTGTCAATTCTTATAAATGTTGTAGAAATTCAAGTCCACACAAACGATAGTATCAAAAATACTCTGATTACAAAAGAATACCCCTTATCTGTGTGTTAAAAAACAAACTAACAAACTGAAAGTCAATCTTGGAAAAAGACAAAGAAACTTTCATTTACTCACAAGCATTTTTTGCAGCTGTTCCACTGTTTGGTTAGCCACACTGATGCCATTAATCTCTCGAATTTCATCACCAACATGAAGTGTACCTAAAGAAAGGACACGAAACGTGAAATTAATATATATACATATTTTAACAACAAAATCCAAAGGCAGCAATGTAAGTAATTAAAAAAAATTAAGCTAAACACTGAAGGCCAATATTTCAGAAACAGGTACAGCTTTGGCTCACTCAAATGTCAGTAGTGAACTCACCAAAACAGATACATTTACTTATAGAAGACACACTTTTGAAAGATGGCTGTGGAAATCTGCTGATTTCTGAGAGAGGCACTGGGTATAGTCGTTTAAAATGACAGTTTCTAGACCTAGCGTGTCTGGGTGCAAATCTCAGCCACATCACTTACTAGAGTTAAGACCTTAGGAGGGTTACCAAAACTTTCCATGTCTCGGTTTTCACATTTACAAAATGGAGATGAAAATAGTACCTATTTCATATGATTGTTTTGAGGATTAAATTAGCTTAATATGCACAGAAGGATTAGAAATGTTCTTGGCACACAGTAAGTACCATTTAAGTGTCCGTTATTAATTTCTACCATTATTATCTACCAAATACCATACAAAGAATTGTGATAATACCTGTACAACGATAAGCTTATGGTAGACAAAACACAATCCTTTTATAATAATTTGGTAGGCATTTCAGGGTCCTGTAATACTTAAATTGGAAAAAGTGACCAAGAACCAATGCTTACAGAGTTATGTAAAATTTTACTTCCTCGTTTATAAATTGTGCACACGTTAACATGCTGACCTGACTTTATTACGAAAAGCTCACAGTGTCTTTTACAGGTACATACTAAAATGTCCATAAAGAAAATAAGATGCCTGTAATTTGCTTCAAAATAATCCAGGGGAGTGGACAGTAGGGCAAGTATGGATGAAACCAGCGTGGCCATGAATTACCAGTAATTCTAGTGGGTTATGGGTACATGGGTGATCACTGCACTATACTTTCTACTTTTCTCCACTTGAACTCCCTGCACTGTTCTTTCTACTCATGTTTGAAAATTAACATAATAAAACAAAAATTTGGAGACTTTTGTTGCCAATATGGCTGGTTAGTCACTCGAAGAATTTCTTACAATGATCTCTCACCTAGGGTACACCTCTTCAAGTGTTACTGGTCTCACAACAGGAGTATAAATGCCTAAGAGCACTTCCTACTTCCATATCTACCATCAGCTCCACATAGAAACCTGTGAGCTGGATCCAGAGTGGTAGCAAACTAAGGGTGGAATGAAATAGCGGAAAGGGTGAATGACATAGTAGCAATGCCTGCTAGCTGGATTCTGAGCCTTGGGCCAACAGCAAGTTAGAGAAGCTGAGCCTAGGAATCTGTAGGGAGGCAAGACTCAGATCTGTGGTGCTCCATGGTAACTAGAAGAAGAGGGAACAAACTCTCTCTGGAGGAAAGTGTTCCCAGTTTAGGCCCACAGGACTTCCACTAATTGAAACAATGAGCTCACAATCAAAGACCACAAACACACAATAAGGCAAACTAGTATGTGAGTCATCAGAAACAGAAAAAACAGATTTATTTACGTTTTTTAAAATTTATTTTTGAGAAGGATATAAACAGCAAGAGGGGGAGGGGCAGAGAGAGGAGACAGAATTCCAAGCAGCTCCACACTGTTAGCACAGAGCCTGATGTGGGGCTCAAACCCACGAACTGCGAGATCATGACCTGAGCTGAAATCAAGAGTTGGACATTTATCCGACTGAGCCACCCAGGTTCCCCCAGAAAAAACAGATTTAAATCACAAGGAGAACAGATACTGGAATGATCAGATACAGAATGTAAAATGGCTACACATTAATAAAACTAAGTACAAATGACTAGTACTTCTAGAAAAGAAAAATATAACTGGTGATATAAACCAATGAATCGATGAGTTGAACACGAATTCAGATATGGCTGAAGAGAGTTTCAGTGAACTGGAAGAAAAAACCAAATAAATTACCTAGAATGCAAGTCAGAGAAATAAGGAGATACAGAAAATAGGAAATAAGAAATAAAGAAAATAGGAAAAGAAAGAGATATGGAGGGAATGTCTAGCGCATGTCCAGTGGAGTTCAGAAGGAATATGGAGAATGGGGAAGAGGCAATATTTGAAGAAATAATGGTTGCAAACTTTCCTATCTGGCGAAAACATGATTATACAGATCCAGGAAGAATAATGTATCCCAAACAGGATAAATAAAAGAAATCCATGCTGGATGGTAGTGAAACTATAGAACATCTAAAGACAAAGACCTTAAAATAACCAGAGAAAGCAAGGACAATTCTAGTGACATCAGACTTTCTGATGTCAAACAATGGATGCCAAAATACAACAGAATGGTAACCATCAACCTAAAATTGTGTTCTCAACAAAAGTAATTTTCATGATTGGGGCTGAAATAAAATATTTACAGATAAATACCACCTGAGAGAGTTTATCAACAGGAGACTGGCACTAAAGGAACTTTTAAGGATGTGCTTTAGGAAGAAGGAAAATGTTCCCCAAAGATGGTCTGAGATTTAAGAAGGAATGGTGAATTTACACCTGAAACTAATATAACACTGCATGTTAAGTATACTGGAAATAAAATTAAAAAAAAAAAAAGAAGGAATGGTGAGTAAATAAAATTATAAACATTTATGTAAATCCAAAAAAAATGGTCATATATTAATAGTAATTACAAATTTGTGAATTTAAAACAGGACAGAACTAAAATACTGGGCAAGAATAATATGTAAATCAGGAATACAATCAAATTTAGTGTTTGAATGTCTTTGTATTCTTTGGGAATGGGATTAAGATACTGTTTCACTTCAGTATATTTAATGTTAAATATGTATGATAAAATTTCAAGGTAACCACCTAAAAAATAGAAATAGAATGCTGAAATTCTAAACTACCAGGGGGAAAAAAGGGAACAAAAAATGAACAGAAAACCAATTACAAAATGGAATAAATATAAATAAAAAAGCAAGATGACAGAAGTCACAATAAATATCAATGGACTAATGCCCATTAAAAGATGGTGATCATCAAAGTACATTAAAAAATGAACAACTTAGCTTAAAAAATGTTTGCAAGAGACACACTGATGCATACAAGCAGAGAATGGTTGGAAATAAAAGCATGGAAGAAGACGTGCTAGCAAATACTAAAATAAAACTGGAATAAGTGTATTACTATTAGATAAATAGGTTTTAGCAGTTTTAATGTTAACTTATTTGGAAAGAGAGAGTGAGAGTGGGGGTGGGCAGAGAGAGAGAGGGAAAGAGAGTATCCCAAGCAGGCTCCACACTCAGTGGGGAACCTGATGTGGGGCTGGATCTCATGACGGTGAGATCGTGACCTGAGCCAAAATCAAGAGTCAGACGTTCGACCAACTGAGCCACGTAGGTGCCCCTTAATAAATAGGTTTTAAATAGAAAGTATTAAGAATAGAAATGGTTACCAGATATTTCCATGCACCTAATAAGACAGCTTTAAATAAAGCCAAAATTGAGAGCTCTACGGGTAGGAATTGAAAAACACTACTATGATAGTGAGATATGTCAGCAATTACTGATAGATCAGGTAGACAAAAAAACTAGTCAAGAAATAGAAGATGTGAAGAAAACAATTAATAGCCCCAAGCCAATCATCATATAGAGAACTTTCCATGCAACAGTTAAAGAACAAACCTTCTTAAGTACACATGGACCTTTACAAAACCGATTAAAGTCCTATGCCATAAGGTAAGTCTCAAGAAACCTCAAAGAAATGGTGTCATATAGACCACACTCTCTGACCATGGTGCAATTAAGTTAGAAGTAAATTATAAAAAGATACATAGAAAATCTTAGATGTGGTATGTAAAAAAACACTCCTAAATAACTGTGGGTCAGTGAAAGATACCATAATAGGAATTTAAGAGGACTTAAAACTGAATTACAATAAAAATTCTTCATATCAAAACTGGTGGAATACAGATAAATGAGTACTTAAGGGTAGAGTTTACACTCAAATGCATATATTAGAAATAAAGACTGGGATAAATGAACTAAGCATCTAATTAGGAAAGTTAGATACAACCAATAAGAAGTAGAATGAAGGAGAGAAATAGAAATCAGGTCATAAAACAATGAAATAGGAAATAAACATACAACAGAGAGAATTAACAGAACCCCAGAGAGAATTAACAGAACTCACTGACTGGCAAAGTTAATTAAGGGAAAAAAGACAAGGCACAAATAAACAATTTTAGTACTAAACAAGGGGACATAATTACAGAGATGGCAGGGAATAAGAAGCTTAGTGAAATAATTTTTAAAACTTTTTTTTAAGGAAAATGTAATTTACCAAACTCACTCAAGATACAGAAAGCCCGAATGCCTGAATAACCGTTAAAGAAACTGAAGCAGTTGTTAAAAAAAAAAAAAAAGAAAAGAAAAAAAGAAATCTTTCCTAAAGAAACCCAAATCCAAAACCAAACGCCAGGCCTTGATAGTTTTATAGGTAAGTTCTACCAAACTTTAAAGGTACAAATCATTCCAATATTATACAAAGTCTTTCAGAGAAGTCATCAAGGGAGAAGGCTCTCCAAGTCATTTTATGAAGTAATGTAACTTTGAAATTAAAACCATACAGAGAAAGACCAGAAAGGAAAACTAATTACAGCCCAGTCTCACTCATAATTGCAAATACAAAAATCATAAACAAAACATTACTTTACAGGATCCAGCAGCACATACAAAAAAAAAAAAATAACATACAATGACTAAGTTGGGTTTATCTGAGAAGTGCAAAAGGGCTTTATCATAAGAAAATCTTTAAAAGTCATTTACTACATTAATAGATAAAAGAAAAAAAACCAAATGATCATCTCAGCAGATGAAGCGCATTTGATAAAATTCAAACCCAATCATAATGAAATGGTTCAGCAACTAAGAATATAAGAGAACTTCCTCAGCCCTAATAGAAGGCATCTACTAAAATCTACAGTAAATGTTATTCTTCATGGGAAACATTGGAAAGCTACGTTTCAAAAACAAGAATAGGACCAGGATGTCCACTACACTTTTTTTTTGAATTAAAATATTTTTTTAACATTTATTTACTTTTGAGAGACAGATACAGAGCATGAACATGGGAGGGGCCGAGAGAGAGGGAGACACAGAATCTGAAGCAGGCTCCAGGCTCTGAGCTGTCAGCACCGAGCCCAACATGAGCTCGTACCCATGAACTGGGAAATCATGACCTGAGCCGAAGCTGGACACTTCACTGACTGAGCCACCAAGGGGCCCCCCCACTTCTTTTTTTTTTTTTTAAAGTTTTATTTATTTGGTGGGGGGGGATGAGGGGCAGAGAGAGAGGGAGAGCGAGAATCCCAAGCAAGCCCTATGCTGTCAGCACAGAGCCGGATATGGGGCTCGATCCCCTGAACTGTGAGATCATGACTTGAGCCGAAATCAAGAGTCGGACACTTAACCAACTGAGCCACCCAGGCACTCTGCTGTACATCACTTCTTTTTTAAACATTTCTTTAATGTTTATTTATTATTGAGAGACAGAGAGAGACAGGGTGTGAGCAGGGGAGGGGCAGAGAGAGAGGGAGACACAGAATCCAAAGCAGGCTCCAGGCTGTCAGCGGTCAGCACAGAGCCCAACGTGGGGCTCGAACTCATGGACCGTGAGGTCATGACCTGAGCCGAAGTCAGACGCTCAACCGACCGAGCCACCCACGCGCCCCTGCTGTACACCACTTCTATCAGAGATGGT